>NC_143483.1:13359010-13482010 GCF_027475165.1 Benincasa hispida
TTAGTTATTTCTTATTGAAAATTAAGTCTATAAACATTATTTCAACTTCCAAAATTCTTTATTTGTTATCTATTTTGTACTAATGATTTTGAAAAACCAAGCTAAAATTTAAAAATTTAAAAAGTACTTTAAAAACTTGTTTTTGTTTTGAGAATTGGCTAAGAATTCAATCAACATAAAGAAGAAAGATGCAAAATCGTAAGAAATAGAGAGAAAATAGACTTATTCTTTAAAAATCAACGAAATGGTAACTAAACGAAGCACTTGTTTTTTATTTTTAATTTCTTGTTTCTGGAAAAAAAAAATCACCAAAACCTATTTTGAAATAGGTTTTAAAATAGGTTTTGGTGGACGTTTCTAAAAAGATGTTAAAAAGAAAAACTGAAAATTAATTATAAGTAAAAACAAGAAAAACAGAAAAATAATTATCAACCACATTGTTTCTTTTCTTTAGAGAAATTCTCATAAATAAAAAGAAAATCCACAAAATATTTATATTTTTGTAAATATTGCAAACATCAGAATTTAATTCCAACCTTAAACTGTAGCCCAAATCACAAATTCATATTAATACATCTAAATACTTACTTGAAGTATTTGTCCAAATCGACACTTCACTCGAGTCATGAACACAAAATTCAATGCAGAAACAATTCAATTTGTGGGAAGATAGGGCATACGATAGATGTTTGTTACAATAGATACAATAAGGAATTTACTTCTAATCTGAACAAAGGCAACAACGACATCACTTCAAAAAATAATGGCAAAACCCATGTTGCAATGGTTATCACACAGAGTGGAAACCCATTCGTCTCAAATGATTCAAGTTGGTATGCCGACAGTGGGGCAACCAATCATGTGACGGCTAACTACAACAATTTCAACAACCTAGTGGATTATGAAGGTAATGAATTGATAACCGTAGGCAATGGTGATAAATTACAAATTTTGTCTCTCGATAGTTTAACTCTTACTATTAGAAAATATTTGTTGAATCTAAATAATATCTTATATGTTCCTAATATTACGAAAAATCTTGTTAGTGTATCTAAACTAGCACAGGATAATAACATTTATATTGAATTTCACGATAGTTATTGTCTTGTAAAGAACAAGGGTTCGGATCAAACAATTTTGAGGGGCACACTTAAAGATGGGCTATAGCATTTGGAAGATGCTACCTTGAAGTCGGTTGGTTAGTTCAATTTTGTTGCTTATGAGTCCAAGAAGGTTGTGCACATAAATAAAGAGAGTCTATCAACCTTGACATTATATAATATCTTTGTTAATAGTGTTGTATCTAAAACTACTTGACATTGACGTTTGGGTCATTCTTCATTGAGAATATTTGATTTAGTAACTAATGATTGTAGTTTGTTATTTAAGAAAGATATAGTTGAACTTTGTCAATCTTGTCAGTTAGGTAAATCACATATTCTTCCCTTTTCATTATCTGAATCTCATGCATCAAATGTCTTTGATCTGATTCATGTGAGGTAGGACCCTTGTGTTTGTTGGAGTTGATGTCCTGTAATTGTATTGGACAAACATTTTACTTAAATGTTTATTTCAAAATTAGTTGCGTTAACCACAAATCAATAAACTAACATTCAACATAATATTGGACTTCAAGTGTAATTGCGAAAAATTAATGGATTTAGATTTGACGTTGAAATTATTCAATTTGAAAAAAATAAATGACAGAAGTTAATTTTATTTTTGGAAAGAAATGAAGTTAATAAAATAAAGTGGAAGAAGGAAAAAAATTGAATAAAGTTTATTTTATTTTCTTTTTAGTTATTATTATTATTTTATTTAAAAAAACAGATTCTCTTCTCTTCTCCCTCACGCGTCCGCCCCCCCCCCCGAATTTTCCCTGCTCGCCGCCGAACTCGCCCAGCCGCCCGTCCTCCTCAGTCCATCGTCTAGACCGCCGCCGCCCGAGTCCAGTAGCCGGTCTCCACCGCTGCTCGTTGCCGATCTCGACCAGCCGGGCAGCCGGTCAGAGTAGCGTCCGTTCTGTTCCGCCGAGAGCCGTTCACCCAGATCTGAAGGCGTCTTCGTCCGTTCTGTCCTGCCGAGAGCCGTCCGCCCAGATCTGAAGGCGTCTTCGTCCGTTCTGTTCCGCTGAGAGCCGTTCGCCCAGTTCTGAAGGCGTCTTCATCCGTTTGCATCGTCGGATCTCATCTCCGCTGCTGCCAGCCACGTTGTCAGTCGTTTCCCCATCAGTCTCCATTGTTCGTCTCTGGTTGGGTGAGTTGTGGTGTTTGTAAAGATATTTTAGAGGTATCTTGTATACCCACTTTCGATTGTCTCCCAATTGTCCCCAGCAGTCTCCATTGTTCGACCACTGATCATGTTTACAGAGGGATTGTTATTCACAACCACAACCTTATGACTATTTTGAGCTTCCAATCTTTTCTCATACGATAGTAACTCAAATTGCATTTGTAGCCAAGTGAGATAAGTTTTTCCTTGAAGAGTGGCAACGATGGCATTATAGTCTTCATCAAGCCCCAACAGGACTTGTGAGATAAGTGCCCTTGTTGGAACAGGGCTTCCAGCTTGACCTAGATTATCATAATGAAGTTTCATTAGTTTTAAATATTCAAACATACTATTATTACCTTTCCTTGTTTGTTGGAAGGTTTGGTGAACTTCTTCTGCTCGAGATGGAATTCCAAACAGCTCTTGGATTGCATCCCACAGATCCTTCGATCGCTTGTACCCCATGACTTGAGTTGCTACTTCTAGTGTCATTGAGTTGTACAGCCACCCCAGGAGCAGCTGATCAACGACAAGCCAGGCTTCATAGGCAAGGTTTATAACCTCCACAGTCTCTGGAGTCATAGCAGGATTGATTAGGTTTGGGAGCTCGATGCAATGGTGGCAAATGTTTCACTGCTTGCAGCGATTGTGTTTTGACTTAGGAACATGGGAGGGCATGGCTTTTGCCCAAGGAGAAAGCCTTCGATTATGTAACCTCAAAGAATAGGGAGAGTTAAGCCTTCGATTGTACAAAGTTGTACACTGTGGCATACCTGACTGTATTATTGACTTTTCTTTTTCCTTAATAAAGCAAGCACCCCCTTCCCACTCAGCCATCTAACACCACTTCCCCTTCAATGGTGAAATCATCTGCTCTGTTTCATGCTTCCAATTTCTTCATTCGCTCTACATTCATGCCTTCTTCCATAACACTCACTCTCTTCCTTCTACCCTCAAACCTCAACCATCTCCACAGGTTTGCCTTTCGCAATTCACTCTCTCCTTTATCGCCTCGAAGATTATCCACCACTTCCACCCCTTTCCCTCTGCAATACGAAATGATCATCAACCGACCGTCTTATCCTCCGCCGCCCCATCAGAATCGAAGAACACCCACCAGAATCCGCTCCGACAACTCTCCCGAGTTTGACTCCTCCGAGGATCCCACTTCCGAAATGGGGTTCGAGAGCTGGGTGGATCGGAAGCTTATATCCGAGAGTGAAACTATTTCTGGTAAGGAAGGCGTGGTTATGGATAAGGCTATGAGGAAATACTATAATAAAAGAAGGAAGAGGATGTATGGGTCTGATTCTGATGAAGATAATAAGACACAGGACGAGGGATTTGTGGAATTAAAGCCTGAGGTGGTCGAGTTTAATACGTTGCATAAGAGAGAGGAGGAATTGTTCTTCTATGACGCTTTTGCTTATCCGTGGGAGAAAGATAAGCATTACAAAATGGTGTATCAGTTGGAGAAAAAATATTTTCCTGATGAAGGTCTTGACAAGGCTTTTTTGGGACCTGGAGAGTCAAATGTGGAAGTGAATGAACAGACAAAGGGAAGGAAAGGGGTGAAAAAGGGAGTTGGGGTTGAGCCCGAAATGAAAGTGAAGGTCACCCATGGCATGGATGACAAAGGGTTAGTTTTCTTTGATGAGGGGAAACCAGAAAACGAGAACAAAGGGTCGGTGAAAGATGTGACAGAGAAGAAGGTGGAGGAGTTCTTCAAGTGTTTGAAGAAAGTTCCTGCTAAAGATTCTGAGATTGGTCCGACGGAGCCATATCTTTTGACGAGGCATACGGAGCTCCCTGCCAAATGGGATAGTCCTTGTGGGACAGTGGTTTTGCTGAACAAACCGAAAGGTCAGTCTGTGGTTTCTGTAGTCCTTAGAAAGGAAATACCCTGTTTATAATCTTTGATTTGATATCTTTGTGCAAGTTCTGTATCCATTCACATGTGCTCTAATTTGCATTGTTTCAGTTAGAAGTAAATTCCTCACCCTTTTTCTTTTTGACGTTTAAAGAGAACAAAATGATTGTTTAACGTAGGGTGGACTTCATTTACGGTATGTGGAAAACTTCGGCGCCTAGTCAAAGTGAAAAAGGTGCATTTCAGCTGTTTCATCTGCATAGACTACATTATTCGATTATCTGAGCTCCTCTAACAACATTGTTTTCCACTTATGTGCATTGATAGGTAGGTCATGCAGGTACTCTTGATCCTATGGCTACTGGTTTGTTGATAGTGTGTGTTGGTAAAGCGACGAAGTTGGTTGAAAGGTGATGATTAAGTCAGCTATGTAATTGATATTTTGTTTTTCATTTCCCCTTTCCTTTTTCCAAGTGAGATATTCCTTCGTTAATAGAATAAAATAAGAAGATATAAAGGGTAAGAGAAGACATGTTCCCAAGCCAAAGTTAAAATATATTTCTAAATCACTTTTACTAACATTGGTGAAATGGGGAGAGTAATTACAGAAAACTTGAGGCATACAACTTTTCTAAGAGGCGGCATGTTTATCTTTTAGATATCAAGGTATGATTAAGAGCTACAGTGGAGTTTTCCGTTTAGGTGAGGCTACTTCAACTTGGGATGCTGATTCACCGGTGCGTGATCTTATCTCTCTAGTCAATTGTGGTTTCTCATCTCTAACTGATACGCATTTCTGTACTATATCTGTTATGTTCTTCTGGGAAGTATTGTGTATCACTTTACGGTGTCTACTGTTAATGCATCTGCCAGAGGAATCATTATTCTAGTCTTAAGGGAGAAAATTTATGATCCTATATTAACTCATCAAATATTTGCCTCTGGCAAGCCCGGTCACAATAGGCGTGAAGAGATTCTTGAATTGTATTGAATATAAAGGGAGACTTCATTTTATATGCATACTATCCTTTTTCCATCATTAGCATAATGTTTCTCAACATTCTGTTAGTTGTTGAGTTATTAGGTTAATTGCAAAGTGAGGTTTTGACTTGTCTCACAGGTTAATAAAAAATTTCAATCGGGTTCCATTCCTGATGAAAAGTTATTTGTGTATCATCCAAATAAGAATCACTTGTCCCAATTATTATGCAGGTAATTCAACGAGAGCCTTGGGAGCACATCAAAGATGGTGACATAAAAAAAGCTGCTGCTTCTTTTTGTGGGGAAATCTGGCAAGTTCCTCCCATGTTTTCTGCCATTAAAGTAAGCACTTCTTTCTATAATTATAACTTTACATAGTAGAAGCAAGGTTTAAAAATGCATGTTTCACGGAATCACAAATATCATATCTGTATGGAATTTTTACAACTCGAACGGGGAGAATAAAAATGTGTTTAGAAACAAGCTTTTCTTTCAATATAATTTGTGGTATAAGAT
Source organism: Benincasa hispida (assembly GCF_027475165.1). NCBI lineage: Eukaryota > Viridiplantae > Streptophyta > Magnoliopsida > Cucurbitales > Cucurbitaceae > Benincasa > Benincasa hispida. The sequence continues at coordinate 13,364,649 of NC_143483.1, forward strand.
TATGGTTTGTACAGAGGTCCATTTGATGGAACACTAGGACGGGGGAGGTAATGACCATTTGAAAGTCTGTAGATTTTGTCAACTTCATTGCATCTAATTCTTTAAGGATGTGTTTCTTGTCTGTTCCACATTTCCTCTTTTCTATAGCGTCTCTTTTGTGTAAGATGCTTATATCAACGTTCTTTAATCACCAGGGCTTTCTTTCTTATACATGTCATCCATAGAAAGTTTGTTTCTCTGTCAAAAACTATGATGAGTTCTCTGATTGTGTTAACTGTTACGTTTCGACGGAGCCAGCCAACTAGAATGACAGTATTTCATGCTTCTTCATTCAGAAATTATGAATTATTTGTCATTTGTCGATATGAAATTGATGTTCCAGGAGATCTTGACTGCATGAATACAATTTGATTACAGATTTCATTACCTTGTTTTTAGGTCGGAGGTGAGAAGATGTATGAGAAAGCAAGAAGAGGAGAAAGTATTGAGCTTTCTCCAAGACGAATATCAATCTTCAAATTTGATATTGAACGTAGTTTAGATGACAGGTAGGTTCACTTTCAATGTACACTTCTGTTTTGTCGTTTCTGTATTTGGTGGCTAGGCCATATGCAAATGCATGGAGCACTTGAAGATGTCCAATTGGTTGTTAACAGAGAAATTTGTCTAGCTAAAATTGTGGCATTTCACTATATAAGATAGCACTAGATCATTAGGTGGCATGGGTTAGAAACTTCTGTTTTGATGAGAATCCAACTTTCTTGTAGAAAGATAAAAGTAGTAAAAAAAGAAGCCATATAGAAACACAGGCCAAAATAAGGAGTCTTCATAGAGTTACAGGAAAAGACTCCAATTTCAAGTGATTAAACATGAAGGAAAATCACAAAAGGTCCAAATTTTCAAAAATCTCACGGCCGACTCATTATATTGACAAGGCCAACAACTTGACTCAGTTGTTTACTTGATGAGCTCTGGCTGGTTTGTCGGACAGCTCAAATATACTTGTTAGTAATTTCAAAATTTCGGTTCAAAATATTGTTTTGCTGCACTAGTGTGTAAACTTCTTAATTTAGTGAATATGTTTTCTTTCAAAGATTTTAATGCGTACTGCTTGACTGGTCTGTGACAGGCAAAATTTGATTTTTCGAGTAACATGCTCTAAAGGAACATACATTCGATCACTTTGTGCAGATCTTGGGAAGGTCCTTGGCAGGTATTCATCTTCCCCCTTGCAATGGACCTTCATTTCTCTACATTCTTTTACCCTTTATTGCCGATAAATGCTTCAAAGAGTAAATCTGTGTCAAGCTTCTCGATCGTTTTGATCCTCTCTAGGTATAATCTTGACAATGTAATATTCTTGTCTCTTGCAGTTGTGCCCATCTAACTGCACTTCGAAGGGATTCAATAGGTCAGTTCAAGAGTCTTTATTTAGTTAGTTATTTTAATCATATTGACTCAACGCTCAAATGTTGTCGAAAAGTCTCATCGAGATCGTAAAGGACACTATCTACTTGGTTATATTATTCCATAACATGTTCAGAAGAAAAGAAAAAGAAAAAAAAAAAACTTTTACAAGTTCAGTTTATCATATCAAAGTATCACCTTTTCAGTTATGTAAAGTATTCGAAGTGGTAGTAGCTTGAACTATCCAAGACAATGTGATTTTGACATGAGCCTCCGCATTTCAGGGCAATATCTAGCAGATGATGCCTGGGAATTCAAAGAGTTGGAAGATGCAATTACCAAAGGTTATTTTTAGCTTTAATGTTTTCAACATTTCACGGTGTTGTTAGCCGGGGGGTCGATATTAAGCACCCATTGGCGTTTCTCACAAGTCATGTGACTTTTGCACCATCTTCTGATAAACAAGACATTTAGACTGCCATTGAGAAAAGGAGAGGAGGATGAGCAGTCTGTTGGTATGTATTTAGGGGGAAAGAGTTATTGGACAGAGAAAATGAGGTAATTTTATACTGTTGTTTTCCTTTTTAGAAGACATGATTAATTTGCTTCAGAAAAAAAAAAAACATGATTAATCATTTATTGACAGAATAATTAATCTTTGTGTCTCACAAGATAAGGACGATCTTTTGTTTTTGGTTTTTGATTTTGATAATGGCATGTATTCGTTGTACAATTAACAAGTGATTTGTTATTAGGAACTGTAGATGACTTTCAGAATTAATGAAAGAACAATATCACCATTCTTAACTAGGAGTGAGCTTATTTCAATGCTGTTATCATTTGGGAATTGTTTTATGTTATTTTAGGGTTTGTTTGGTTTACAATTTAGATTTTATTTTATATTTTCAGATTTACTGAATTCAGTGAATATATTTGGCAAACGATCCGAATTCTGTATCTGAAAATTGTTTTCGAATTCTGTAATCTAAAGAGTATAAATTCTGAAAACAACATTTTTTATGTTTTTATTTATACATAATTTGAATTTAAAAATTTAAAATGTATAATTACATTAAATAATATTAAAAATATTTAAAAATATATGTTATGAACTCAATTCAATTTTTTTAAAAATAAAATATTTATTATGTAATATATTATAAATTAGGTTAAATTTCAAATTTGGTCCATATGGATAGGATAAAAGTTAAAGTTTATGATTTTAAATTTTAGATTTTAGTTGTTTGATAGAACTTTACATATAGTTTCAATGGTTTTTAAATCTTTTTAAATAATCTCTATCGTAGGGAATATTTATGAAGTTTTTATCAAACCATAAGGGGTAAATTCGAATTAATCATAAGATTTAAAATTTAACTTCTTCCAACTAACTAGGGACTATTTATGAAGCTTTTATCAAATCATAGGGGTAAATTCAAATTAATCATAAGATCTAAATTTTAACTTCTAATTATGGAGACAAAAATTTCCATTTATCTTGTAAATTATATATTATTACAAAATAGTAATTTTATAATTTTTTTAAAACATAAAACATGTTTGTAAATAAGTTAATAATAGTTTTTTTATTAACTACTATTTAGTGGGCAAGTACAACTAGTTTGTAATTACTTAAATTATAATTCAATTTTTGAATCCTATCACCAAACATGTATTTGATGACATAAAATACAACGCTGTTTTTATTTAATCTATTGTTTTCAAATTTCTATTTTCAGATTTTTTTACCAAATAAGTCTCTTAGATTCTATTATTATTATTAGGATGATGTGGAACCAAATTTTAAAATATCGATGTAGATAGAATTATCAAGGTCTTTGATTTTACGAAAACGTCGATGAATATTTCTTAAAAAAATTAAAAAAGATTTAAATCAGTTAAGAAAAAATCTTTTATGATTTCTAAATAATTTAACATATTTATATTTAATAGATTTTTCTATAATATAATAGAAATGTTAATTCATCCTTCGTGTCATGTCGAACTATTTGAAATGTGAATATCATATGAAACTTTAATACCATTATCAAATGATAATATCTTTTTTAAAAACGTTTTGCGGATGGCATGTATTAGCACTTTATGGTTGATTTATATGTTGTATTTAGTATTAAAATTATTTAGTGGAATAAAGTCAACATCAAAATTTAATGTATGGGAAATATTACTTTTTTTTCCCCTGAAAGAAAGAAATAAATTCGTTAAGTTAGGCTAAAAAAGAGCAACGCTTACTATCAGCTGGTGACAAAAGGCAAGCTGGGGAAACAGTCAGTTCTTAACAGAAGTACATTAGATCTCGAAGCAAAGAAGGTAATAGAATGAGTCAATTAATTAATTGAGCTAATTTTTATAAAACTAATAAATCAATTTAAATAAGTTTAATTTCGAAAATGATTTGGAAATCATCTTTGAAATTCATTTTGAAAATCAAAATCAAAGTGGAGATTTCCAAAAGTTGGAAATCTCCATTATGAAATAAACCACCTTATTCACTTAATTCCATTTTCTTTATGAAGTAGGAGCTGACCTTCATGCAAGCTATAAATTTTCATGATGAAAGCTCTATAAATTGAAGTCCTGAGCTGAATGTTTGATTCATGCTTACAAGAACTTCTTAAAGAATTCTGCAGAAACCTCTAAACCCTCCTCAAATCTTATATACATCCAGCTCAATTTAGTGTTTCCGCTACACAATCCTTGCAAGAGAATAGTAGAAAAATCTTGGTGCTGGTCTATTTGAAGATTGAAGCTCTTTCACGTGGAACTCAACTGGTATTGAAGAGGATTCATCAAAGGTATTGTGTTCAGTAAACCGTATTCTGTAAAAGTTACTTTGAAGCATGTTTTAAACTCAAATTAAGTATAATTAGAGTTCTTATTGATTATGTTTTTCTCCGTTGTACGTTAATATACTCTAACATATCAAACATATACAAATCAATATTTAGTCGTTGGTGATACTCATTAATTCACTAAACGTTATATCATTTCTGACTTTCAGACCTTTCATGTGACTTCCAACATAATTGCATCCAGACTGGTCTCATTCCTTATCAAATCATACAAAGATGCAAATTAGCATCATTGATTTGCAATCAGAAAATTGAAAGTTGGATTCGAATTGCTATTAAAGTAAATGATCGTCCACCAAGTAATAAGCGATCACCCAACACGTCACCCAGTAATATATAATTGATTGTCCAACAAGTTATAAATAATCACCTAGTTAATGTAAGTGATCGTTTAGTTGTATATAAACGATCATTAATATAATACTAAATGATCACTTACATAATGGTGATCGATCTCCTATCTTTTAAGAACATGATATTGGAAGAAAAATACTTCGTAACACTTACCTTCTCTCCTTTTTTTGGCTATGATAAACGATCTTGCTTTATATCCAAAGATAAAATGAACTGAACAAAGATGAAAGCGAGGGACAATAAGAATGTTCAACTGAAACCCTGAGAGAACAATAGGAGAACAAGTTGGGGAATTCGACTAAAAGTGAATAATTGAGAGTGACCTTCCATTCTTGATATTAGTAGCATTCGATGTTGTTGGTAGAATGTTGGTGTTGCATTTTGTTAGAGTTGATGCCCTAAATCTCGTGGGTCATGTAGTTTGTAATTATATTGTACAAACAATTTATTTATTTAATAAAATCTAAGGTATTTTATTCGACATTTAGTAGTATTAACCATCCAAGGTTATCTTTTGTAGCTTAAACATGTATGTGGAGACATACATGTGGATCGTGTTTAAGTGATAACATGAACAGTTTGTAGTAGATGGATAAGGCTGGATATTTTATCCTGGTACCACTATGAATATGGCCCGCTTTGTATAAATATTACAATTGTTGTAAAATTCTACAAATGGTTTGACCTGATCATTCATGTAGAAATATGTGAGTGGGGTGTTCTACACAAAAGGATTTGTATAAGACCGAACCACAAAATGAATAGTCTCATTATATAACACTGTTAATAGTAGAGACTTACATTTCACTAGGATGACCATAGGTGACATGACCTGAATCTTAAATGAGTTGTGAATGAACCTATGAAGGCGGTCCTTTGTTCTGCATGGGTGAGAGTGGTCAGTTTGCTGACTCAATAAGTCTACCATTTTGAGAATTTGTTTGATTAGGAATTGGAAACACAACTTCACTCTTTCCCTAATGCCGGGGTTAATGGATAAATTACTCCCTTAAAGGTTGATTTCAAGGCTTAACAATGTGGCGCCACACCCTCTCTTGGCCCGAGAGAGGTTTGATCATAGCTGAACTATGACTTATTGTTCATTAGAGAGACCAGTGGTAGTTAGATGTAACTATAGGGGCAAAACGATAATTTTGGCCCAACTATACTTACAAGCAATTTGTGAAGGGTCATCACACCGTTAATTGGTTATATCCAACGGACACAAAAATATATTTGTAGCGCGAAGAGTGCAACTGTCAGTTTTTAGTGAAATGACCGACAGTTAATGGAAGTTGGGTAATTTAATTAAAAGAGCTTGATTAATTCTTTTAATTAAATTACCCAAGTACCATTGGAGCTTCAATCTACAGTTCCATAAGGTCCCCCCAGTAGTTCAATTGGGAATTATATATGATATGAATAGTTTAATTTAATTATACATGATATAATTGGTATAAGTCTTTTCCGATCTTCCACTAAGAAAAGAAGGGTATCGTCACGACAACATGTCTTGTTGGCTTGATGCACCAGCTCCGCTTTCAGATTGAAGATTCTGACTTTGATACATTATAATATAAAGTTTATTTTGAGAGAAAATAAATATCTGAATATAATTCAAAACTTAATTATATGGATTAAATTCATATAATTAGATTTAATATAAATTTGATTTATATTAAATACCGTAAATTATTGAGAGAATTTTAAACTATATGTTATATTTATATTTGATATAACATAAACTATAGGTTATATGTTATATTAGATATAACTTATGGTATAATATGTATATTATATAATAAAGTGGTAACTATATAATTATATATATTAAATAAATTTTAATTTATATTTTTTTGAATTTTGAATTTAAATTAAAAGGAGGGAGTTATTTTAATAACCTCCCTCTCCTATTTAAGATTCAGTTATATAATTTTGGCCATCAATCGATCTTGACCCCAAGAATATCTAAAAACTGTTTCTCTCAATTTTCTCCTTCACCCTTTACTCCCAAAATTAACTTCACAGAGTCCTAGATTCTCAACCCCTAAAGAGAATACAGAGGTCTTTGTGACCGGATTGAGAAGAAAATATGTGAAGAATTATTAGGCTTCAAGGGTAAGTATGACTAACCTCAAATTTTTCCCCTTCACTGCATATTGAAAAAACATGCTATAAATTCTTTCTAAAATGCATATTTAGGTCTTTGTAATTTTAATTTCTATGAAAATTAAAAATTGGAACCGATTTCCGCTTCTGCATCGGACATCACAATCCTTCACATTCAATACATATGTTATCCATTGCTCAAGAAACCGTTGTAGGATAAAGAAGTTGGTTGGATTGAGAAGAGGTTTTAAATTCGACGGTAAATATGGTATTGCACAAGGCATAAAGGTCAACGAGAATACAATTTTTAAAAAGGTCATTCATAGAAAAATTTTTGGTCATCTACTATTTAAAAATGTTACTCTCCCGGTGAGATGGCCTTGTAGACTTGAGGTTTTGAAATTTAGGGAATGTTTGGTCCATTAAGTGGAGTTAACAAGTCTGAGGTTAATATGTTGAAGTTATTAAATTTGTGTTTGAGATGTAGAGTTATGAGATTGAATTCTTCGATAATTATGATAAGTAGATTAAGAAAGCAACATGGAGCTACTTAGTAAATGTGAAAAGTAAAGATCTTCCTTAGTAGATGTGAAACGTTAAAAAAAAAAAAAAAAAAAAAAAACATTTGCTCTTATATCATCTTAAATGTGAAAACCATATGTTTTTGGGTGAAGACAAATTTAATATTATATCATATAAAAATTGTAATTTTATCAATTAAATCTCTAAACTTATACAACCAAATCAATTTAGACTTTCAATTAAAATTTATTTAAAAATTGTCCACTCAAATTATAATCTCAATCTTATTAAATCAACATTTGTAGAAATCTACACACATATATGAATTTAAACATTAACAATTTTCAAATATAATCTTAATAAACGTTTTAAATTGATTCACTTATAACAATTTATAAGTTTAATTTAAAAAATTAAATATTTTATACAATATAAATATGGAGGAAAGTGTAAATAGATACACTTGCAAAAATTCAAGATTTAAATTGATATACTTATGAAACTTTAGAGTTTAAATTGATACCATTATTAGTTTGGGGTTTAAATTGATCTAATTTTCATAGTTCAGAGTTAAAATCAATACAATTATTAGTTTAGAGTTTAAATTAATACAATTTTCAAAATTAAGAGAAGATGAAATTACTCAATAAATGTGCAAGTTCACTTACATGTATTATTGAAGTTGAATTGTTTATACCAACTTAAAAATTTGATGGCCCAAATCGACCATTAAATGACAAAATATAATATATAATATAACTAGCTTTGAAAATAAAAGATATACAGAATGAAAGAAACTTTTAAAACTATCTCTATGAAATATAAGTCCAAGGTAAAGTCGGAGTAGACACACTTAATATAAAGAAATTTTCTTGAGCTTGTGTATAAAGATAGTCATGACCACACTTTAGTATAAGCTACTCGAGTCGTATATGCTCTCGTTTAAATGAATATAACAACCATGTAACAAGACTTGTTTGTTAACCATCATCAATGAGGCCTTTGAGTTATGAGGCCTTTGACAACTAAAGGAACATGTTGACGATGCAGCTTTGTGCACCGAGGAATTTTCTACTATGAAACCCATTAACCTTTTAGTCTAGGATTTCCTAAGGATAGAATCTCAATTCAAAACCTGAATACTTGAACAAATATTTCCTCATCTACTTAGTTGACATATCAAAACAGGTCAAGGTACCCACAATTTCATGAGACTACAGGATTTTATCAAAGATTTCTTCAGCAACTTTAGAAGTAAACTAATGATGGTTGAAGAATATTTACGAGGTTTGCCAGATTTGAAGCAAAATAGTTCAATTGAGCTAACTGGGAGCCAAGATCAACGTTTTAGTATGCAACAAAAAGATCTAAAGGCCAAGGTTTCTATAGAGATCTGACATGTCTAAGCTAGCTCCTTTTTAGAGGAATTTAAATATATATATATATATATATATATATATATATATATATATGTAAACAGGAGACTTTATCCATTATATAGCTATGATCTAATCCATACGTAGACGTACTTTTCTCTCACAGGAAGTATTTTGGAGCTTCAAAAGATTGATCATTCGTATTAGTTCTCCTATAAACTGTAATCAAGAGACAAACGATTTTACCAGTTGCAGCTGTCTTCCTACACTTCAGTTGAATTTGGTGGATCAATCCCAATGCCCTTATAGTAGGCCTTCTCTGCATCAGCCAACCGGCTCCTAAAAATTTCCCATTCTTTTCTACATCTCTCTCTTACCTGAGAATATTCAAATTAAGTCTTAAACATTCATTAATTCTAAACAAGGTGGGGGTGAGGTTTGGAAGGCATCAGTTGCTTACCCCTTCCCATGGTGCCCTCCCATTTTCTGCTTTTCCCTGTTGGAAGAGTACTGTGAGAATAAAATCTTTGTTATGAAACGGTAAAGGCAGTATCAAAAGCGTCAGATTACCTGGTTCCCGAGAGAAGGAACACTTTGATGCACAATCCATTGAGCATCTACGACCCCTATTTTCTCATGAGCGGGCTGCTCTAAACCACCAAGTGATGAATTCAGGGAAGAAATGAATTTGTGAAATATAACTCAGGCAAATGAGAATGTTTCGTACTTACGTGAACACATTTTCTTAGAGCAAAATCGAGACCCCAACCATGAACTAAGTCATTCTACAATATCCATGAGAGGAACATAATTTAGAAGTAGCTAAAATTAAGTCAAGGCAATAGATCAAGTAAGTGGAAGAATCCATACTTGAATCAAATGCCAAACACAGCGCCATGCATCCCGAGAAAATACAGTTGCCATGATTTCAACAAAACTACATGCAAGAGAATGTCCAAAAAAAAAGAACAGTGTTCCTGTTAACATACTGAGATTGTATGAACAAGATAAAAGGTAAAATAAGTAAAAAAAAACTAAATAGATTAAATCATTGATTACACACGCTGCACAAGGTGGAAGATGTGGATCAGTGCACCAACCAGGTTTCTCCTCTGTCTCCCTGCATTTAACCAAAGAGAATCAACGATGATTCATGGCTGCATTTCAATAAAACTAGAAGTGTGGATATTTAGTTGAACCATAAATGTAGAAGATTTTTTTTTTCAATTAAAAAAAATGTTTTCCCCTTACTTGTGAACTTCACTGTTGCCTCTTCTTTTAGTCATCTGCCACGTTAACCCTTGATTTGGTTCCAAGCCAGGTTGCGAGATCTCCAAACCATGTTTTCTCACAAGTTTTATATATCTGTTACGGCCAGAAAATTCCAACTTAGCTTGGGGTTTCTCAAAAAATTAGAGAATAAGGTTTCAAGCATACTCTTCTGCGTTAAAATGCTCTACTCCAAGGTCCTCGTCCCAAACAAATATGTAGTCATAGGATGCCACGATGTCAGGATGCAGAAAACGTTTAGCATACCACCTAGGAAAGGAGTATACATAGTTTAGATGAGATGTACAGATAAAATTCACTGCTACCTTCTATGGAAGATTATTGCAGTAAGGAGGTTATAACTGACCATTTAGTTTGCTTGTATACACTCACGTGTATGGCCCGCGTCGACCACTCAAGATCTTCCCACTCACTTGCTCGTCCATCATAGTGAAACAACAGGACCGTGAAGTTCTCTGAGAACTGTCAAAATATATCAGACATGGACAGAGAAATGCAATAATATGCACACCTTTTCAACTAACCTTTTTAACTGCTGCATCAATATTCTTTTTCTGATCAAAACCAACCGTAAATGTTACCAGGTACTTTGGTTTGATGGCCAAATCCTGCAGGTGTGGCCACCAATAATGGATTCAGTTTGAAAACCAGAGTAGAAATTTCAATTAACGAACGAGTTAAATATTTTGCTAGTAAGATAAGGGTCACACACAAAATCCCCTTTTTCTATCCATCTTAGTTTTCACAATGATTTCACATGTGATAATCTCAAGTTTATACAACCCATTCTACATCCTTGTCCATAAAGGGAAACATGCTGATGGTTTGTATCCCAAGAAATAAGCCAAAATTTTGCGACAGGAAACAGATCGGAAAATATAATTCAAACTTCCTATTTACGGAAGAAAACCTATTGGGGGTCAACATTACTCTTTGATGAAATTCCCAATCATTTCTCCCATTGGAAAACACGCATACACTAAACATGTAGTGTTGCAGATAAAAAGAGCTAGAACCGTGAATAGTATTGAGCAGCATCCCATATATAGTAGCATGGTAAGTAAATTCAGACCAAATTGGCCACTGTTTTGGTACCAATGAGCAACTCAGTCCTATGTCATAATTCTCCACTTTTTGTCAAATCTACATACAGACTATCAATTCATTGGTCGAGTTTAAACCATGGACAAGTAAAGTAAATTAAAGCTATTCACAAGTTTCACACAAGATTATTAGGCCAAGTACAAGTTGCAAAGCTTTTGTAGGCAATGAGTACCTCACTGGGCATACCCCACAGACGCCGAAGGTTAAAATCAGATTCAGACTCAACAATACCAGGTGGTAGTCTTTCAGCTCCTCGAGGATTTGTTGGAACCCATATCTGCATCATCATCAATATTTCAATAGCCAGTTCTAGCAGAAGAAATCAGAAATGATACGCACACAAATTTCTCAATAATGCCATCTGATGCCAAAGTATGCTCATAAATAAAGATATCCACAATTATCCAATTTCCTTACCTTAAAAGAAATCTAGATTTCAAAATAGACGTGTACCCCCATTAGTTAACATCTTGTCAGTCATACATCAGTTTTACAATTTTTATAGAATACAGACCACTAAATTTTTACTGTGAAACAAATCAGAAACATCTCACAGATGTAAACTAACGTAAATAAATCATGCTTGCATGCTACAGAAAGACAATGTTTTCAGTGTGCACCTTTGTCTCGTTCAGTGAAAATTGTAAGGAGCTGCCTCTATTACCCTTCAAAGAAGACCAAGCATTCAAGAATGCTTCAGGGGAGAGGCCTGAGTACTTGTCCTCAATGTAAGTGAGATCAATGGAAGGAATCAGGCTGGACGGGAAATTTAGCTACCAGAATAAAAATAAAAATAAAAATAAAAAGCTTTCGCACCCTTAAAAAATATGCAAGCCAAATCATCATGGATGAAATCGAACATATACATAATTAATAGAAAATGGCCGAAAAGAAAATTTTCTACCTGGGATAATGAGAGCGTGGGAAAGGATACTCCTAAAAAGAAACCAAAGACACCTCCAACAAATGTTGTAACTAGAATCCTCATTATTTCATTAGGTTTTCTCATGTTTCCACTGCACAATAATACAAATTGAAAATAAATATTCTAAATGAAAAAAGAAAAATGTGTAGACCATCGATAACTACAGGAAGCCGAAGCTCCACATTATCTAAAACGAAAATAAGAGCTTGATTATAATTTAACCTGCGTATTGGGTTCACCATGGTGTCCAAAACCTTCAAGTTTCAAGTTAAATAAGATTGTCTCTGAAACCTATTAAGTGTGGGAACAAGGAATGACATTCAGTAATCAATTTTGCAGTTTCCAGAACTCCAAGCCTAAATCGGACGTCAACTTTATTAAAGAACGAATCCTGAAAAGATGAACAAAGAGGGAAACTAACAAGTTGAGAAGAAATCCAAATAATTATACAACAAAGAGTTCGCAGCAAACATCAGAAGTGGTCACAATTGCTTGAGATTGATCTTCAATTTTGCAATAACTAAGATTATGACCACAATTGATGCCGCTACAAATTCACTTGCACCAGCTAACATTGCAACAACTAAAATTAACTACCAAACTGGAAAACGCAGCTTGAAGAACTCGAAGAAACACGAGAAAACCAGGAATTTTCACACATATAACTAATTCGCGGGGTCGTCCAGGCGAGAAAAGCAGGAATTGAGAAGCTCCATAATTAGAAATCAGAAAAAACATGAGCGAAATCAGTTTCTCCAAAACAAGAAGTACAACGGAAATAATTGGGTTACCTCCAAATGGGGGATCTACGACTACGAACAGGGGGAAGACCGATCTAAATCTTGAACAATCTAGAAAGCCATGTAAGGGGTGAGTTTCCGGTGAGAGATTTACAGGCAGGCGACGCAAAATTAGGATGTGAATGAAAGAATGGAGAGAGGTTATGGGTTAATCTCCGGAGGAATCGAAGAAATGAGAGCTGAAATACTGTAGGAAGTTTGAATTCGTCTTCCCATTAAATTTTGTTTTATCTATTACTTTACGTGAGCTGTTGGAGGAGACGACGATGGCATTACATATCATTTCCGAAAATTGTCCAATATAACCCAAAACTTAAAAATAATTGACCTCTTTTTTTCTCTTCTTAACATATTTTTTAGGGCTACTACACAAATAGCAAAATTTAAATTTTCATATGAAAAAATAGTATAAATTATAAACATTATGAAAATTACAAAACGGATTATAATATTAGAAAATAATAATTACCAATTGTCAAAACTATCTCCAAGTCAACCCACATGCATAACATTAGGAATTCTAAATGTTAACGGTTTCAAAATTATTTTAAAACAACAAATACATTCTACTTAAACAACTATCCCGATAAACCATGCATTCTGCAAGTATCTAATCTATAATTACAACAACTTATTAGCACCCTAAAGAAGGCATTCATTTAAACAAAAAATCCAACCAAATCTATTGCCAACAAAATCAAATTAGGGATTTCAAAAGGGCCCTCAAAACAGCTTCAAGGGAAGAAAGAAAGTGCTTCTGGTGCCTTAAAAACAGCTTCATCGCAGGAAATAAAGACGTGCTTTCGTTGCCCTAAAATCATTAGGCCTCAAGCACTATGAACGTGAGTACAAAAAGACATTTTCCATTGACTCTTAACCCTTGCCAAATATTTCTTTACAATCAATGTAAAGAACCTACTTTAGTGGGAATACCAGATTGAAAGGACTCAAAATCTTAAAAATCAAAGATTTCAATGTTGCCCTCAGGAGGTTGGGAAGAATGATTAATTTCTACTAATTCATTATTCAAATATAGTATATTTCTAATGTTCGAGACAATAGATGAGACATGGTCAACCACTATACATAAATAAATTTGGGGGGACTCTGATATAGTTGACATCAACCATACAATATCTCTATCTTCAACAATCCTAATAAGATTTGAATCAGCGGAACCAACCTGGTACATTGTCAATCGTGATATAGTTAACTCACTCGAGGGAAAAAGCTTACCTTAGATATATTCTACAAATTGTTGGAACGATGAATTTGATGGAATATATGCCTCAAAAGCTCAAAAATCATGATAATGAGAATTCTCATCCCATCGACCGTCCAATAGAAGTCTAATTCATTGTAAAGCCATAGTTTCTATCATTCATATGTTGCTAAAATTTGATTTACAATATTATTTCTCACTCAAATGATTTGTTTTAAATTTTAAATGATGTACGACTCAAATCTAACTCAATTATATTATGGAGATTTGTAGTAGGTGTTTTTTTAATCAATCAAATATTGATTAATACGTAATCGATCGAACACTACTTGAAAATGAAAATGGCTCTTCTGCTCAGAAATGAAATGTTCTAAACATAAATATATATCTCTTTTTAAAACTATTTGCAAGTATAAATTATTTTCTAAATTACCTTAAATACATTTATCTTCTTTTTTTTATTCCTAAAATAACCCTATTATTCCCCTTCTTCCTCATCGTCCAGCTTCAATCTGTTTTCTTTCTTTCTGTCTTCTTCCCCTTCTTCCTCGTCGTGGACTCCATCGTCCCCCTTCTTCTTAGCCGTTTTTGTTTTCTTTCTGTGTTTTTCTACACCGTCGCTTCTTTTGAGGTTTCATCTTCTTTTTGGCCGAGCTAGCGTGCGTTTTCTAGGTACGTCTTCTCCATTCTTCGCCGCTCGATTATGAGGTTTTCTGCTCGTAATTTCTTTTCTCTATGTTCGATTTTGTATTATTGACTCGCGATTTTGTATGGTTTAATCATTTTCTTGTGCGATTCTTTCTCCCTCCTATGTCTAGGTATTCGATTTCTTACTCTGTTTTTTATTGGATGTTTTGTAGTCGATTTCTTCTTCTTCTTCTTCTTTTTTTAGGTTTAGTTGATTTTACTTGAAGTATGCTCTGTTTTTTATTTGATTTCCTCAGTTTCAAGTATTACAAAAAATTTGACAAAAATTAGTACCCTCACTCCTATCTCTGATTATTATTTGAATTACAAGTCATGAATTGCTATCACTGCTATCACAAAAATCAGTACTCTACTGCTATCACTGCTATCACATATTACAAATCATGAATTACAAGTTCCCTCATTGCTATCACTGCTATCACAAAAATTAGTATTGTCACTTCTATTACTGAAAATTAGTACCCTCAGTTTCAAGTCATGAACTTCCTATCACTGATATTAGTAGTCATGAACTTCCTATCTCTAATCTTAGTCTAGTGATGATAGATACATTTCATAGTGTATCAATGATATTAGTCTATCACTTATAGATATTGTTTTCTATTTATTCTACTAGTCTAGAATGTCATGAGTTTAATTGTTGTTTCTTGTAATGATTTGGAAATATGACTAAGCTTGCAATAGTGGTGTTTCATAGTGGACAGTGGGATGATAAACATAATTACTTGAATTACAAGACATATTGATTGATGAGATTATGTGTTTTGAGAGTTTTGTGAGTTTGATATTAAAGGAAATTCAATTGGATGCATCTATTTCTTCAATACAATTATCTATCTTATTGGATTTTGGTATCAATGGCATTTAAACTGTGGTTGAAATTCATGAAGATAACAATGTTGCTTGGTTTTTGAATTTAGTTAAAGAACAAAGTACAAGACATCCATTAGTTGTTCATGCTACTGATCTTGTTTTAGAAGGAGTTTCCATTTAGAAGGAGTTTCCAATAATGGATTTGATAATTTTTTATGTGTTGTGTCTTCTTCTTCTCCCATTAGTATGATTTTAACATTCTAACAGATGTTGATATTGGTAGCTTGTCTTCTACATTTGATTTGAAAGAGAAGGATATGTTTGCTAGTAAGAAAATAGTATCAAAATCTTTTTACTACATAGCTATAAAGAACAACTTTGAGTTCAAGACTGCGAGATCAAATTCTAAAGTAATTGTGTTGAAGTGCTCCCAAGAAGATTGTGAATGGTATGTCTGTGCATCTCATTATAAGGGTAAGGAACTATGGAAACTTAGGAAGTATATTGCTAATCATAGTTGTTCTATAAATGCTATTCAAACTTCTCATAGACAAGCATCTTCATCATTGATTGGTGACTGTATGATAAAAGATTTTAGCCGTTGTGACCGTTTGACTACAAATGATATTATGATTCACATGCGTACTAAATTTGGGGTAAATGTTAGCTACTATAAAGCTTGGAGAGCGAAAGAATATATTATGAAGTCATTGAATGGTGATGCAAAGGAATCTTATGCCTTGATCCTAGATTTTTTTACAAAGCTAAAAGAAATGAATCCAGACTTGTTTTTTGCTTGTTATCCTTTATATATCATCAATCAAGCTTTCAATGAGTATGTAATCAATATTTGATAGACTTGTTTAATTGATATGGTCTATCAATGATGTTGGTCTATCAGTGATAGGTCTTATAGTAAATGAGTATATCATTGGTCTATTGCTGATATTTGGTCTATAAGTGATAGATCTAATGTAAAACATAATGTAATTAATTCTTTGATATATCTTTTTTTCTTTTTTTCTTTTTTTATCTTACTGTAGGTTCATTCACTGCATATGAAAATGATTCTGAGGGACATTTTAAGTATTGTTTCATGGCAATTGGATCGTGTATTGAGGGGTGGAAATATTGTAGGCCAAACATATCAGTTGATGGCACCTTTTTGAAATGTAAATATGGTAGAGCTCTTTTGACGACGTTAACAATTGATGGTAACAATCAAATTTTTTCTCTTTCCTTTAGTGTTGTAGACTCCGAGAATTATGCATCATGAAAATGGTTTTTTGATGATATAAAGAAAAGTTTAGGGGACCGAGAAGGTTTAGTTATTATATCCAATCAACATTTAAGTATTCCAAAAGGTGTTCAAAATGTTTTTCCAACGACTGAATATTGTGTTTGTTTGCAACACCTTTTGAGAAGTTTGAAGTTGACGTATAAGGACTCTTCTATCGATAATATGTTTTTTAGATGTGGAAAAGCATATACTATTGCTGATGTTAAGCTGAATATGAGATGGATGGAGGCTATATATCCTCACATACGAGACTATCTTAGCAATGTTGATTTCGAGAAATGGGCTCGTGCATATTGTAGAAGGATAAGATATCAGATGATGACTACTAACATTTCAGAATGTTTAAATGCAGTTCTAAAAGAGCTTAGAGATTTACTTGTGGCATCACTACTCGATTCAATCAGACAATCACTTCAAAAAAAAATTTATGATAAAAGTAAAACTGCATATTGTATGAAATTTGTTTTGACTAGTTAGGCCGAAGAAAAATTACAAACACAACATCAGATATCAGGAAACTTCACGGTAAGAGTTACTTGTTTTCATGGGTAATATAACACAATTTGTCAGTGATTGAGTTCTATTAGTGATAAACTTCTATCACTGATAGACTCAGATAGTTGGCTCTTAATTAATTTCTTGTCTATGTGTCATTTTTCTCAGGTTAATGCAATTAATGATGTCAAATTTGAAGTAATTGATGGAAGCAATCATTTTATGGTACATTTAGATTCCAAATCATATACTTGTCGTGTTTGGGATCTTGATGAAATTTCATGTGCCCATGCACTTATTGTTATTCGTGGATGCAACATGGATACTTACTCATTTGTTCATAAGTATTTTTTGACAAGCACCATGATTTCATGTTATGTTGGTTCTGTCTGTCCAGTTGGGAACCATGCTAATTGGAAGCCTATAGGGATTGACATGAGAATATTACCTCCAATTGTTAAGCATCCAGCAGGCCGACCTCAAAAATAAAGAATATTATCAATTGGCAGGCAAAGAAGTCAGACAAAGTGCAGCCGTTGTCGTCGTGTTGGTCATAATCGTAGAACGTGTAAATTTCCTCCATTTATACAATGATGCAACATTTACTATCAATGTGATCTTTATAGATGTGAACATGTAGGTTACAAACATTTTTAGAATGTTGTAGGGTTTGCTATTTTTACCATTGGTTCGATTATTATATTGTTCATACGAACATAACATTCTGCTTGAGAAATATAAAATGTTTAGTACTTTGACGAATATAGAAATATTGTTTTTTTCATTTTTTGTCAATAGTGTATATATATATATAAATTCACTTTGCTTCTTATTCAATGTGAAGTAATGTCACTTGAAAGTACAAAATTTAGTCTCTTGAACTTTTTCTCAATACAAAGTATAGAATTTCCTAGGGAATAAAAACGCAAAATCAAGTACATAGGAAAGAAAGTAACATCAATTTTAAGTATTGTTGTTGTGCTTTTTATCACTGATATTGGTCTATCATTGTCATTGATCTATCACTGACCATCTATTACATAATACCAAAAATTTAGTTCTTAGAACTTTAAAATAGAAAGCAGAAAGGGATTTCCTATATTTATATGACAAATAGAATTACATATGAAGTTTTTGTGAGTAATTTCAAGCAATTTCATTGTGATTTAATTTTTATCACTAATATTGGTTTATCATTGACATTGATATATCACTTATCATCTATTACATAATTACAGGATTTTGGTCCTTACAACTGTAAAAATAGAAGCACAAATGGATATAATTTGCACTGATTCAACTAGCGATCCAACAATTTCCTATATTTATATGACAAAATGAACTACATATGAAGTCTATCATGGATAGTTTCTATCACATATATGTTTCTATCACTGATACTACTAATGTATCCACAAAAACTAGGGTATAATATCCCACATCCCACTAATATCCCATATCCACAAAAAACAAGGTCTAATAGCCAAAACATTAAACTAAGTCACAACTACATTATTACATTTGAGAGATTTTTAAGTCAAAACTAGGGGCAATGTCCTTGATTCTAGGAGAATGTCTTATTTGTTTTGGAGAAGCTTTCTTTTCGTCTTTTGCATTCTTTTTGTCCTTTGCATTCTTTTGGTTTTTTGCATCATTTTGCTCTTTTGCAATCTTCTCGTCATTTGCATTTTGCAACATCTTCTTTGATGGTTTAGGTTGTCTTTTAGGTCTAACATTTTCAACATTCGTCGTTGTATTTTTTTTTTGTTCTAATAACCCCAAAATGTCAACACTTAATTATAGTTTTATAAATATATACTGAGTCTAACAGTCATAAAGCAATATAGGGAATGTGATAATTGTTATACCTTCACTTTTTTTGCTTTTTCATGCACCATTGTTTACCTTTCTTCATGTACATTCACTTCTTCCTTCTTGTCTTCAATCTTCTATAATATATTATATAAGTGTAGCAATGCACAAAATTGTAGATGTTAGTATACTTTTTTTATGTTACCGTTGAACTACAATAAAAGGATTATAACATTCTATCAGTGATAGAAACCTATCACTGATAGCCTTTAATGAGCAGCACACTTAAAGTATAAAACAGAATAGCAATAACCTACTATTTAACTAGATGGATACCTTTTTTCCTTTAGCAATATTGGCTTCTTCTATTTCCTTCTCTTTCTCATGATTTTGTTCATGCATCTGTAGATATTAGTATATCCTCAGTAAACTATATGTACTTTATATAGTCTATCATTAGAAAAAAAAACAAAAAAGTAAAAAAAACTAGAAGGCTTTAATAATTTTACCTCTTTCTCCTTGGCATAAGTAGTTGCAATTAAACTACTTTGTCAATTTTAGCATCAACATTGACATCTATCATTTCTAGACTCACAGATGGAGGATGATTCTTGTCAAAGCACTCTTGAGTTTTTCTTTCACTTTTCTTTACAATTTCCATTAGAGAATGTAACAAAGTGAAAATCTTCATTTGTCCCTTTTTAAAATCTACAACATCTTCTTTGTGTTGCCTTTTAAGACCTTCAATATCTTCTTGTAAAGAAGATATTCTTTCTCCAATCTTTTTATCTTTTTCTACAACATTTTATCCTTCCTCCAAACTTTTTCCCTCCATTTCCATATATTTTTTTGAAGTATTTTGATGTCATTTCTTCTTTTGATGCAACAATAGGAACTAAATGAAGCTAAACACATAATATTTAATTAGTACTGTATACAGATTACCTTCTTTTTATAAGATTTGAAATACTCAGATAATCACAGTTAGGAATTATCATTGACATAGTTTAATGAGATCATATCAGTGTGGGCTTATCACTGATAGACCCCATTATTGATAGACCAATATCACCGATATAGTCTATCTATATGTGATATTGGTCTATCATTGATAAACTATGTTGCTGATAGACTCCTCTTACTTGTGTGTTTCAATAGATATAATACTTCTATCATTAATATTTATCTATCACTAATAGACCAATATCATTGATAGACTTGCATCACAATTAATAATGAAAAATTAGAAACTTACATTTCGTTTCGAGAAGATATTGTCATTAAGATCTTGTCAATCTAGTTGCTTTATTGTTTCCCAATTCAAGGTTCTTGGAAAGCCATTTCCTATTCTTTTTGTGAACCCTTAAGAAAGTTTAGGAAGTATTTCATATGCCCAATAAGCTAAAACTATAGGGAATCCTTGCAGATAGGCAGCTAGTTTGTTTTTATTCTTAATAGATTTCTTTAAAAACTCAACCGTAAGACTATAATACAGTATTCCCCATGGATAATTCCTAAACTTCTCCTCATCATTCAACATCTTTACATGCTTCCAATCCACACATTTATGACGTTGTTTTGGAATCAACAAGTTTTCTAGCAAATAAAGATTGACAAGTTTTGCTATTTTTCTTTCATCACTGCAGTGACTAGAAAAATAGTCAAATGCACTATTCACATTTTCCCTAGTGATGCTAGTATAATTTCTAAAAAAATATTGTCTAATTTCTGAATCTTTTTCTTCAGTTTCATCTAAAACGTTTTCAACAGGGTATTCATCACAATTTAATCCAGTAATCAAACAAAAATCCCTCAACCTAAACTCTATTATGTTACCTCCAAAGTTGAAAAGAAGAATATTGTTATCAGTAGAGACATTTTTAAACCTAGCAAATGCCCAAATGGTCCTTCCTTAAATAAAGATAGACACAAAGAATCTAAACCCCTAATATGGTCTATCACTTCCAACTTGACATAAACTGCGACTTTCAAAGTGGAGTTCCAACTTTCTTTAGGGATTTTTTCTGTCTATTTAAACAAAAAAGAAAATATTTATTAAAATATAAATATTTTAAAGAACAAATTAGAAATAGATATATAGTAAATATATAGTTAATACCTTCTCTTTTTTCATCTTTTTTTTGCTTGATGGTTCAACTTCTAAGGTTCTTTTTGCCCTCTTTTTTTGTTGTTTGCTTTCCATAATTGTCAATATGTTAGAATAGTAATAACCACTTTAGTTAACAAACTAAACATTTCAAGTTTATCATTTATGGAGCTGATAACTTATAGACTTGAAGTAGTGAAATCTATCAATGTTAAACTTATCACTGACACATTTCTATCATTGATAGACTTGAAGTGGTGAAGTCTACCAGTGATAATCTTATCATTGATAGACTTTACCACTTCAAGTCTATCAACGATAGAAACTTATCACAAATAGACCATGATCAACAACATATTCGAAGTTTAAAAACAGGCTAGCAATAGTCTATCAACTAAACAACAAATAAATAGAAATGAAAGTATAATTTTTCTTTATTTTCATGGAAAATAAATCCAACATGCTCCAAGTCTATCAATGATAGCAAAGTATCAATAACAAACACTAATCAACAAAAAAAAAAGAAAAAAAAAACAAACAACAGTAAATATACATCGAAGACAAACAATAATAAAGTTTAAAGCACCGATAACAAATAACAGCAATAACAACAAACAATAATAACAAGTAAAAGCAGTGAATATTCAGGTTTATTGGTGACAGAAATCTACCACCGATAGACCCCAAACAAAAACACATTTGTTTATCAGTGATGACAATAATCCAACATGCTCCAAGTCTATAAGTGATAGCAACGTATCAATAGCAAACACTAATCAACAACAAAAAAAACATAATAAACAACGGTGAATATACATTGAAGACAAACAATAATAAAGTTTAGCACTGATAACAAATAACAACAATAATAATAAACAATAATAATAAATAAAAACAGTGAATATTCAAGTTTATTGGTGACAGAAATTTATCACCAATAGACCCCAAACAAAAACACATTTGTTTATCAGTGATGACAGAAATCCAACATGCTCCAAGTCTATAAGTGATAGCAATGTATCAATAGAAAACACTAATAATAAAAAAAAAAAACAATAACAAACAGCAGTGAATATACATTGAAGACAAACAATAATAAAGTTTAAAGCATCGATAACAAAAGACACTATTAAACAACAATAAAGTTTAACGGCAATAATAACAAACAATAATCAATCAACTAAACAACAAAAAAGGAAGAAAAAAAAAAACAGTCATGCAACTATACTTTTTGTTACCTTTGAATGTGATTCCGCACTAGTTTTTAGTGAATAATCGTCAATGACGGTAGGATTCTTTTGTTGATTTGCAGATTTTAGAACATAGGGTTTGGGTTTTGAAGAAGAATGGGTTGATTGAAGAAGATAGTAGAATCATCGATTTCAATGAGTAATCGTCGATTGAAGAAGATCTGAAAAATCTGAAAGGAGTGCTACAAGTTTCCTTGTTTTTGTGCTAAACAGCCCTTAAAATCGGGTTAGGGATTGAATACGGGTCGTGGATTCCATGGGCTGGAGGGTATCAGGTCGTGGGCCTATGGGCTTTTTAGTCTTTTTGTATGGGTTGTACTTAAATTTGTTTATATTTATAATTTGTTTTGGTTAATGCTATATTTACAATTAGTTTGGCCCAATTAGTCTATGTTTGCAAGCAGCCCTTATATTATTATGTAAATGTCGTGATTGTAAAAGTATTCAAATGAACCTAAATGAATATCTTAGTAAACAAAATTTATATATTATAAAATTATAATTGGTTTCGTATGTATGAACAATAAACAAAAATAAATTTTAAAAAAATAAAAATGCATATTGCAAAATTTAAAATTTAAAATTAAAAAAATATTTATATATACATATTAAAAAGGGGAAAATGACAAAACTACTGAAAATACTTATAAATAATAGCAAAGTATTACAGTCTATCTGCGATAGACCGTGATAGACTATTATGTGTGTTTATCTCTGACATAGATAGACACAGATAGTAGTCTATCGCGGTCTATCACAAATAAACAGTGAAATTTTGTTATATTTGTAAATATTTTAGTTCATTTTCCTATAATTAGAAACAACCCTATTGAAAATTTGAAATTTGAAAATCAAAATAATATATAAATCTAAATATTTGAAAATTCAAAATTCAAAATTAAATTTGTTATATTTGTAAATATTTTGGTTCATTTTTCTATATTTGAAAACAACCCTATTGAAAATTTGAAATTTGAAAATCAAAATAATATATAAATCTAAATATTTGAAAATTCAAAATTCAAAATTAAATTAACATATAAATATAAAAATAATAATAAAGAAAATAAATATAAATAAAAGAAAGAAATAATTATAAAAGAAATATAAAAAAATATAGAGAAAAAAGAAATGTAAAAGAAAGAAAGAAAAATAAAATAAAAAAGTCTCACTTGAGATTTTATCTGAGAACCATAAAGATGAGGGGTGTTTTGGGCATGCCTTCTCATCAACAAGCAAAGTTTGCACTTTGATGCATTTTAGAAACAACTTTAAATAAAATAGAAATGAAACAGTAGAAACAGTAGTTTCTCGATTTAGGTCCAATGTTTAGGAATGTTTCTCAAATTCTAAGAATAAGAAACATGAATGGTTATAAAATAGGTCAGTTTCTTAAAAAATGAGAAATAGTAAATAGAAAACGGGAAATTGGAACATTATCAAACGAGCCCGAAATAACTATTTTACTCTCTCTTTTAAATGAATCATGAATCACTTCTCACTTCTCTCTCAGTTTATGAGTTTCTCATATTTCTTCTCATGTTACCAAAAGATCACATACAAAAAATGATCTAAGCTTAAACTTTACGAAGTCATTTAAAAGTAAATATGTTTTAATATTTTGCTTAATTTATAAGTATGGTTGGAAAGAACATAAAATAACTCATGAAAACGAGTGGTAATTTAGCTAAAACAGAGTTGTATCAACAAAAATATGATAAAAAAATATAGTCGTTCGCGCAGAAAGGTGCACGATCGCTAAGTTCTCGCATTGTAATTTTGTTTTGGTCATATCATTGTCGATACAATTTCATTTTAGTTAAATGACCACTCGTGGTCATACATTTTTTCGTGTTCTTTCCAATAATACTTATAGAAAGAGCAACATTTGAGAAAAAATATTCAATGTAAATGGTCTTACAATATTTAAAATTATATAAATTTCACTTTTGGAGTATAAAAGTCAAATTTTGTTTCAGTTTTAAGCATTATTAGAAGAACACAAAAAAGCTTATGAAAACAAGTGGTCATTTAATTAAAACAAAGTTGTACTAGAGGAGATATGATCAAAACATAACTGCAAAGTGATAATTTAGCGATGTCGCACATGAAGTTATCGATCATACTCATGAGATCATTTAAAAGTAAAGATGCTTTAACTTTGTGAAGCCATTTATATTACCATATCACATACCAAAAATGATCTTAGTCTAAACTTTGTGAAGCCATTTAAAAGTAAAAATACTTTAACATTTTATTTTTTTATCTGATGTCCGTGAGTGTCCTGGTCAGCTTACATGCACCTCGAGTAATCTCACGGGACAACCCATCTGACCTTACAACATTTTGGTGTCAGAAAAACTGGTGGGATATTAAATCCTAGATAGGTGACCACCATGAATTGAACCCATAACCTCTTAACTCTTTATCAAGGGTCATTATATTTATTTACCACTAGACCAACCCATGATGGTTCATTTTGCTTAATTTATAAGCATAGTTGGAAAGAACACGAAAGAATGTACGAAAACAAGTGGTCATTTAACTAAAATAGTGTTGGATCCACAAAGATATAACCAAAACAAAATTAATGTTCGCACAGAGTGATAGCTAACATCATGTGCATGATCGTTGAGGTCATGTGCGCCATCATTCAGTTCATGCTTTGCAATTTTGTTTTAGTCATATCTCAAGCAATACACTTCGTTTTAGTTAAATGATCACTCGTTTTCATACATATTTTCGTGTTCTTTCTAACCATACTTATAAACTGAATAAAACTTTAATAGTCTTTGACTCTAATACTCAAAAAGTCCAATTTATATAAGTTTAAATGTTACATTTTTTTAATTTTTGCTTTTTCTATAAGCATTTTTTTAAGAACACACAATAACGTAAGAAAACAAATGGTCATAGCTAAAACAAAGTTGTATCAACGAAGATATTATCAAAATAAAATGAAATTTCAATAAGCTAAAGGTGCATCATTGGTAGCTTAAGAAAGTAAGTTGTTTTATACCCTTAAGTTATAAATCTTTATTGGTTCTATAACATATTTTGAGACAAATAAATATTTAAATCCCATTAGATTTGTATAAGAAAGAAAATGTAAGGTGTTGATAAAAAGCATGCTATAAGAATCTATAAACGCTGCTGGAAAAATAAGATTTGCAGATTTGTAGAGGAAATGATGTTGTAGCACTACCTGAGTTCTAAGTTGCAACATGGGTGGGAAGTTCTCATACTCTGAACCAAATATGGGCCCACCACGTCCCGGCACGCCCCCTAAGCAACTGAACATGTCTAATCACCTATTTGTTGAAAAGACTTAAAGAAAAATCGATGTTATAACATTGACGAAATTTAAAGTTGCAGCATGATCCTTGTTGGGATTGATGTCCTAAATCTAGTATATCTCATGATCTGTAGTTTTGTTAACACAAATTATTTATATAATAAAATTAGAGTTATTTTATTTGACGATTAGACTGCATTAATTCAATCAAATAACTAAGATCTAAGGTTATTTTATGAAACTTAAACATGCATGTAGAGACATACAGGTAGATCATGTTTAAGTAATAACCTAAATGGTCTATAGTAGATGGATAAGACTGGGTACCTTATCCTAGTGACACTATGAATACAACTTGCTTTGTAGATGTTACAATTGTTACAAAGTGCTACAAATGATCTGATCTTGATCGTTCATATAGAGACATGTGAACAGGGTATCTATACAAAGAGTTTGTATAAGATTGATCCACGAAATTAATAAACTCTCTATATAATACCATTACTAGAAGAAACTTACATTTCATTAGGATGACCATAAGAACTTGACCTTAATCTTGAGTGAGTTATGAACTCCAATTTATGATGACAGTCCTTTGATCGGGTGAGAGTGGTCATGATCGCCGACACAATAAGCCTATCATTTTGAGGATTTGTCTGATTAGGGAGTTAGGAACACAACTACACAAGATAGAATTCACCAATTCTCATTCCTTGAAAGTAGATAAATTGCTCCCTTAATAGCTGGTTTCGGGTCTTGAACAATGAGACCTCAACCTCTCACTAGCCCAAGAGGTGTTAGTTGATTGTTGGACTATAAACTGTTTGTTCATTAGAGAAATCAGTGGTACTTAAGGAGTTAGATGTAACTATAGGGGTAAAACAGTATTTTGACCCAGCTGTTGAAGGGTCATCGCTTTGTTGATTAGTTATCCATGGACACAGAAATAAATCTACAGTGTGAATAGTGCAGCTATCGATCTTTAGTGGAGTACCCGATAGTTAATGAATATTGATTAATTGGACTAAAGAAGTTTAATCAATTAATCTCATAGCTCACTAAAGGAAATACAAGAGGAATGATATGAATTGTTCAAATCAATCGATAGAATAACATATTAATGAGACTGATATGATATGATTATTTATAGATTTGATCTATAATTAAGAGAAATATTTGAATAGGATTTAAATAATTATTTTTTTATGAATCATATTCGTAAGGAATTAGTTAATTTTGAGAGGTGGAGAAAAATAAACATATGATGTTTATTTAATTAATTAACTATATACATTAAATTAGATATAATATATATAATTATTTATTAGGTTTGCTAATTAATCAAATAAATTTTATTTGATTAATTGAGTCTTAAAGGCAAATATGAAAATACTTGGAGAAGAGGTAAACCCTTCTCCATATAAATTTTTTCTTTTACCCAAAATTAAAATTAAGGATTTCACTTTGAAAACCTAGCCTCCAAAGTTCTCCCAAAACTCTCTCAACATTTTTCTTCTTCCCACCATTCCTCCTCGGGTTAGAGGCTACTCTTCTAACCCTAGGATTCTAAGAGAACATCGACGTCTCTCTTACAATGGTGTTCATTGTTCGTTTGAGATACATTGCAGAGAAAAAACCTGGGATTTTTGTGAAGACAAAGGGATCTACAAAGGTAGGAAATTGTTCTTCTTTCTCTTCTATTCTCTTCAAAAGCATGTTGAATTAAATATGTTTATCCTCTGTTTTATTATACTTGCTGTTGTATTTTGTTTCATTAAACTGAAAAACGAAATGTAAGGCGTTCATACACTTCTGATCGGGATTCGATCCCTTGAGTTCTCATGCTATGAACTAAAAAATTGGTCATCATTATCCTGAAATATCAACTTATCATCTGAGTACAAATTAGTAAAGGTGCCATAAGTGCATGAAGTTGTCAAATCACCAAACATGTTGTAACATTGATGCCATAACATTGATGAAACCTTTATACTACAGCATGGTGAGGTGTCTTCATCCTTTGAACCAATATTATCCTAAAGCACCGTAACATCAATTTGAGCATATCAAATCACCTTAAATTTACAGAGATAAGATGACCTATCTAAACATTGAATACTGCAGGGATAAGAAGGTATTATTTGTCACATTTGTCTATCATAGTCTACAACATCAAGACTATAGAAAACTAATTGATTACTATGTGGGTTCTTTGTATTTTCTCTCAAATCTTTATCTTTTAACATTTTGTTTGGCAGAACTATTTTCACTCTGACTATTTATGGCTAATTTCTAGTATAAGACTTGACTAAAATCCCTATGTTTTGATAGTTATTAGTATTAATAGAATATTTTTTTGAAGCTCATGTGCATCTTTTTACTTTAAAAGCTTTATACCGTTAAATAGTTTTTCTCCGTCTGGCCAATCGAGGTAAAGATTCAGTAAGTGTGTGGAAAATTAAAAGCAACTGAGAGAGTAGAAATATTACACTAGTTTTTGTTAAGAATAATAAAGATAATTAGAAGCCATTGAGAAATGAGAGTAAACGCATTGGATTAGCACAGATGAACTCCAACTAATTTGATGTTCTAGACTACATCTGGAGATGGGTATAGCAGGTTTTCTCACCTAAAAAACATAGTGATTTGAAAAATATTCTGATTAATGTTGTAGCTATGAAGTGTAGGGAGTCTAATGGTCAAGTCTTACACATTTTGTCAATTGATATTCACACCATTTTTAGCAAACCTTTTTTTATTTTGTCATTCTTACTTCATTCATTATATTTACTGTTTATGAAGCTTTAGCATTAAACATCCAAACCACTACTATTTGTAAATTACTTTTTATACAGCATTGAAGGAAACTTTGTGAAATAGTTTTAGTGTTCTTAAAACATCAAGTATTCCGATAGAATCAACCTTGGAATATTTTAAGTACTACTTGTTATTGTACTGATTTATACTGGGTTCATGCAATGGGTGATATAAATTGTGTATTTATGAACATAAAAAACCTCGAATTAACCATACAACAAAAGAAATATTTTCACAGTAAAAATAGTTTTAAGTGATAGCTGCCCTCGGATGCACGATCGCTAAACTCATTTACATGTTTGGTCCTTGAAGTTTTTATATATTTGATCCCTCTATTTTTTTAAGTACAACAACTATAAAAAATGGGAGATCAAACCTTCAATCTTCAAAAAGCTAAGCTAACTTTGACTTTGATCCCTCAACTTTTGAATGTACCTATTCTTGAACTTTCTATTTTATATAAATAAGTTTTAAAATTTTGAACTTTGTGGCTATTAAGTTTTTGACATATTCAACCTTTTTAAAAGTTTATCATCCCAATGTATTTTGTAAATGAAAATTATTAATATAACGATTGAACCAAACTCAATAAACTCGTAATAATAATGAAAATGTTTAATGAAGAACATTTATTACATTGAATGCATAGAATAGGAAAGTTGAACGACTTCTTGAAAGTTAGAGATTTAATACAAAAAGAATTAATTAGATATCTAATTTAAGGTTCTATGGATGACTCGTGAAGAAAAAAAATGGAGATTTTTCTCCGCTTAACAAATTCGAGTAAAATTACCAAAACAAAACTTTCGCTCTCTCTCCTCTCTCCACTCTCGTCCTCTTGCTCCCTTTCCTCTCTCACAAATTGTTTCTCTCTTCCTCTTGCTCTCGATCTCACTCTTCGACGCTCAATCTCGTTCTATAACATAAACTCAAACAAGAGAAGAAGACTTGATGGATCTAGTGGAGGAAGCTAGTCGTGTAGACTCTCTAGAGCCAACCACGTGATATCACCGGAGAAGAAAAGCCAAAGTCCAGAGAGAGACATTGTAACGGTTGTTGACCAATCAATTTGCTAATTAAGAACAACAATTTCCTTGGGATAGCTATAGATTTCTTCATTTCACCATAAATGACCACCTCATAAAATATCTTTATTTCACCATAAATGATAAAATCTATTACAAAACTTCATGTTGATATTATAAATTTAACTTGTCTAAAGCTACAACATTTTACCTACACTACCTTTTTATTTATTTATTATTCTGTAAAATGACAAAATAGCAATTTAATGGACCTTTTATTTAAATATTGTAGTTTTACAAATGAATAATTAAGTATATATATCAGTAATTACACTATCATTTGGAAAAAAAAGCTGGAAAAAAAGCAAAAGGCGGAGTACTTTTGAATGGATACCACGTGAGTTCAACTTTTTGAAATCCTAAAATGCCCTTATTCTCTTTTAATTGTAGTGTAATTATTTTGACATCTGTATTAATGAGACTGTAGTTAATTGTTCAACTACATATCCCTTTCAACGCCAAATTTTCCATAAATCTCGTAATTTAACGATTGTTTTGAATTTTTGTATCAAATTTAATAGTTAGTTTGAATATTCAATCTTCTACCGCAACTAATTTTTAAATCTTGGTTTGAAATTTAAAATATCATATTATCTTATTTTTAAATTTTTTTCTATGATTATCTTATTTTGGATTTTTAAATCTTATATTATATTAGTTTTCCTACATTCTATATTTATAATATATTTTCTCTTAATCATAATTAAATCATACGTTTTTAAATTGTTTTTATGATTATCTTTATTATAAATTTGTTTTAAACATGGGATATAAAAAAAATCTCATTTTTATTAATTAGTCTTTTTTATTTTGAATCATATTATTTGTTGTTTTAAAGATTCCATTGGGAAGAATTGTAAAACATAAATTTCATCAAATTTATAGTCAATATAGTCTCATACATGTTCCCATTTTTCTTTAACCCTAAAATGCTTTCATCTGGATTTCTCCTACATTATCTCCATTCTAAAAGATCGAATGTAATTGCTTTTTTCAATTATCATATTTGATCTTATCTTCAATCTCAAATTTTGTTTTATCTAATTTTTCAATTTTCATCTTTTTCTTACACGACCAATAGTTCAAGTCGCAAAGTCTCTTCTTTCCAAAGTAATTCCTATCGAGTCATTAGGGTCAAGCATATAGACGGTGTTGGTATTAACTTGTTTGCCTTAGGGGTCTTTTACTCACCTTGATCAATTTGATCAGGAAAGGATGTACCATCGTCGAAGATTTTGTTTCTCTTCTATTAATGAGATCTCAACGATTGACATCAACGCCACATCATGATTGGTTAGTAATTTCAATTGATGATTTTTACTTGAAATTTTCATACTCCAATCTAAATCGATGTCTTTTTTCATGAATGCAATTATCTAGATAAAGTTTTTAGTAATCCATCCCTCACTTTCTAAACTAATATTCTAGTCTAGAACCAAGAAAAAGTATTATAGAATTTTGGGTAAGTTCAAAAGCGACGTAGATGATTTGGTTAAGTGATCTTCAATTGCAGTGTATTTGTTTCTAAGTTTATTGTATTGTTGGGCATATTTGTTTTTAAGTTTATTTGTATTAAACTTTTAAAAGATCTTTCATGACTCCAAAACCTTCCTCAGAATTATAGTGTAATTAATTTTTCTTTTAACCCTAAAATGCCCCATCTAGATTTTGTTAGGCTGCAACTAATTCTTCCATTTGCCATGATTTTCTCCTAAATAATCTCTCTACACTTTCGAATTTTAAAAATTGAATGTAATCTTTTTTAAAAATCGAATATAATTTTTTTTTTCAAATATTATGTTTGATATTATATTCAATTTCAAATTTTTTATTTTATCTAATTTTTTGGTTTTCATTTATTTCTTATTGGTGCATAGATGAAAAACTCGACTTAATCAACCGATAGTTTGTTTTAGTTACAATGTAATTACGAATATTTCTTAATAAGTCATTTACAATTTTATTTGTATGGCTAGCGGTAGTTTAGACTTTTCTAAATTCGTTTATATTTTATTTTAAATTTATTTTGCTATTTCTATGAATGAAATGTTGATTGCTATTTTTACAAATGAACCGTTAAAATCTGCTATTCTTCTTGTTAGCCCTTTTAAAAAGTAATTCGTGAAATAGGATAGTTTTAAAAGTGTTTAGTGGAGTAGTTTTAAAATTTTAAGACGTGGGAAAAAAAATAAAGAATTAAGTCGATAGTTGAAATCTCAACCTAAAGTAAATTGAAGGTTGAGGTTTCGACCAACAAAAAAAATAAAAAGTAAGTCGATGGTTCAAAACTCGACCTATATAGGTCGAATTCTCAACCCTCGACATCCTTTGAAGTCACTTCCACTTTAAATCCATGGGTCAAGTTTTCAACACTCGACCTATGGTTTTTTAAACAACCAAAAGCCTCATCTTCCTCTCTGCCTTCTCCTTCTTGCTGCCTTCTTCTCTTCTTCTCTTTCGTGTGAATCCCTTATCCCCACACTTCAATTATACAGGTTTGTTCATTATCTTTTTTTAAAAATATTATAAATTTTGTTTCTATTCTCATATTATTATTTCTTTTTTTATAGTTTATATTGTTGTTCGAGAAACAAATATTCAAAAAGAGGTATATGTTCACTCAACTAAATTCCTATTTTTTTAATTAAAAAATAAGTTATAGATTCTAACATTATTTTATTTTATTTTTTTGGAAGTTTTTGTTGCCGGATAACAAATAACATAAAAAAGAAGGAAACATTGTCACTTTGAAGAAAAAAAGTAGAACCACTATTGAATTTGTGAGTTTAACTTTTATTTTTTACTAGTTTTTTTGTTTTTAATACTTATTTATATTTATTTTATGTTAGATATATCATTTTAATTCTTTATATATTGATGTTAATAGTTTTTTAGTATTAGTCCTATATTGATATTAGTCTGAATTCAATAATATTTTAGATCTACCATGTTTATGTTAGTCTACTATGTATTATTTTAGATCTACCATGTTAGTCTCAATTTAATAATAGTTTTTTAATAGTCTGAATTCACTAATATTGATATAATGACGTTAGTAGTTTTTTTTTTTTTTTATAGTTTAATGTTTTTATTAATATTACGTTAGATCTACCATGTTAATATTTTCTTTTACATTTTAAATAATATTAGTGTTATGGTTTTTAGGGTTTATTGTTGTTTTTGAAGACATTAGATTTTGTTTGTACAATATCTATTGTCTTAAATTTTAGAAATTAGATCTTAGATAAAAGAAGTAATCTTATTTATTTGTTTTTTAATATGATATTCTATTTTTTTTAGTATTGTTTTTTAGTTATAAAATTTAGTATTTTGTTCGTTTTTAATTTTTTTAAAAAAGTTATTAATTTAGTGAAAGTTTAACTTTGATGTTTATCGTTTAAAAAGTTTATTTATTTATTTTTTTTAGTGATTTTTTAAGAAGAAAGTTTAGTTTATAGTTTAATACAAAATTATTAATTTGATGTTTAAAGTTTTTTATTATAAGAAGTGTAGTATTCTTGTTTGCTTTTTTTTTTCCTTAATCATATTCGATTCTTTTAGTTTTTAGTAAGTTTGATGTTCAAACTAAGTTAATTTTTTTAATTTTTTTTAATATTTTTGTTTGTTTGTTTGTTTTTAGTATTTAAGTTTATAATTAGTAAAATATTTAATTTAATGCAAAAGTTTAGCTTATAGTTTAATACAAAATTATTAATTTGATGTTTAAAGTTTTTTATTTATTAAGTTTAGTATTCTTGTTTGTTTTTCTTAATAATATCGATTCGTTTAGTTTTTAATAAATTTGATGTTCAAACTAAGTTTTTTTTTTTTAAAAAAAATATTTTTAATATTTTTATTTATTTTTTTTTGTATTTAAATTTGATAATTAGTAAAATATTCAGTTTAATAGAAAAGTTTAGTTTATAGTTTAATATAAAATTATTGTGATTTTGTTTATGTATTTCTTATGATATTTGATTTTTTTAGTATCTAACTTTGATGTTTATCGTTTAAAAAGTTTAGTTTTTTTTAATAAGAAAGTTTAGTTTATAGTTTAATGTAAAATTATTAATTTTTAAATATTTTTGTTTGTTTTTATTTGTATTTAAGTTTGATAATTAATAAAATAATTAGTAGTGTATTGTTTGTCTTTTTTCTTTAAGAAAATGACGGACAAATGTTTGGGATTTATGTTGTTTACAAATGGTAATATAATTGATGGGGTCGATGAAGTTGATTATGACCAACCACTATGTTGAGGTGTTAGCATAAATGTGAATAGTGGACTTGTTTTTTAATAATTCATTGAAATTGTATGGATGCCATTTGGTGTAGATATGAGAGTAAATCAGTTAAAAATAGACATCCTAATCTAACACCATCAGGATCAGTAAGATTTATATCATTATTCCTAATGAACAAGCAATGAACTTATGTTCTCAATTGCGATGCCACTCTTGAATTTAGTGCATTTATATCTTAAATGTGAATAGGGTATAGTTGAATATAAACTTGAATGCACCCTTTAGTCAATTTGAAGATCGACTCAATGTATTGACCCTGATCGTGAATCAATTGCATCACCTTGTGATGATGAAGATATGGTGGCTAACAATCAATATATGGATTTTAAAACAGAAACGGACGGATGTTGACAATACCCAATTGTATAAGGGGATGGTTTGTCAAGGCAAAGAAATACTACAATACGCGGTCAAATGTTTTACTATTAAGTATCATGCATCATATGAGGTTGTGGAATCGACACCGCCAATTTGAAAAATTTAGTGCAAGAAGTGGGAAGAAGGTTGCAATTGGAGACTTCTGCAACAAAGAAAAAGTCGCATGGCTTATTTGAGATCACTAAGTATGTTGATCAACATACATATTTTTACTCATAACTTACTCAAAGTCATATGCAGTGCACTAGAGTTTTGTGATGCTGTAAGAGAAAAATCATCTATCAGCGGCACAACTGCAGTTCGACATAAAAACAAAATTTGGATATCATGTTCCTTACCATAAGGTGTGGGAGGGCAAAAGAAAGGCGTTGGTTAAAGTATTCGGTGACTGGGACGAGTCATACAAGTTAACTCATGGTTGTATATGGTTAAGCAGACCAATCCCAGAACACGTGTGGAGTGAAGAGTGAAAGAAACGTCAACTGAAGGACTTTTGTATTTTGGGCATTTGGTCCTTGTATAGAAGCTTTTAATAGATGTCGGCCAGTGATTCAGATAAATGGTACCCACTTGTATGAAAAATATCGAGGAAAGTTACTAATTGCTACATCAATTGATTCAAACGTGCATCTTCTTCCACTTGCATTTTCCGTTGCAGATGAAGAGTCTGCAGACTCATGGGGATGGTTCTTGAAACATTTGAGAGAAATTATTACACATGAAGAGGTGTGTTTAATTTCATTGACATACTGACATTACCTCAGCAGTGAATAATCCAGCAAATGGTTGGACGAAACTAAAATGTCATCATCGATTCTACTTACGACATATCGTCAGCAACTTCAATAAAAAATAAAAATTCAACATATTAAAAAATTATGTTTATCGTGTCGGATGTTAATTAAAAAATTTAATAAAACCATTGATAAAAGGAATAAATCGGAGTTGTCTGAGTTTTTTTTTTACATTGGTATGGAGCAATGGACTTAAGCATATGATGGAGGGTTCAGATATGGGTGGATGATGACAAATCTATCAAAGTGCATAAATGGAGTCCTCAAATGAGCTCGAATGTTGCCGATAAGAGCTCTTGCTCAAATAACATTCTTCAAAAAAAGAAGAAGAAATAAGGGTTGCTTTGGAACAGGAAGATAAATACACCCGGTAATTTTATTTATTTATTTTTTTTTTGTAATTAACAAAATGTTTCAAATATATTTATAATACTAAGTGAGTAAATTTTCAGGTATGCACACGAAAAAATTAATAAATAGGCTGCAAGATCTAGTAAACATGAAGTACAGTCATACTGTGAAGACCGGACGTCACAACCTTAATGCTAAAGGAAGAAATGTTCAAATACTAAGGTTAAACGGGCTCGAACGGTACTGTTCATGTAACAAGTGGCAAGCGTTTGGAATTCCATACTCGCATTTTATGACAGTTTGCTCACATTTTAACATGAACTACGAAGATTTTATTGAGAAAACTACTATAAACTGTCAACGTATGCTGCATGTTACTCCCCTCAATTTAAACCTGTACTGCATGAAGATTACTGGATCATGCACCCTAATATGTTTGTCTTACATGTTGACCATCGTTGTTGAGGAAATTTGGTAGACCAAAGAGTTGATGATACCATAACGAGATGGATTAGACAGAACCAAGCGCTCGACTACGATATGAGTTTTGTAATCAGTTAAGTCATAATCGAAGGAAGTGTTCTTTATTATGAAGACAAACTCCAGACAGTTAGGGATTTTTATTTTTAATATTTTTATCTTGAATACTATTTTTATTATGTAAATAATATTTTTATCTTGAATACTATTTTTATTATGTAAATAATATTTTTATCTTGTAAATACTATTTCAATTGTGCAAATAATATTTTTATCTTGTAAATACTATTTTTATTGTGCAAATAATATTAACCTGTACATTATTTTTATGTTTACTCAAGAAACAATAATTTTTTCTTTTAGATCATGGTTTTAAATCCAAGACCGATTGATCTCAATGTTATGTACGATCAATCAACTCATCGATCAGTTATAGGGGAAGATCGTACCAATGCCGAGATATCCTATAGACGCTGACAGACAGTTGTTCATCACACTATCCCACTCCACTCTCGAATACTACCGTTACTTCGTACGCTGGATTTGATGGAGTTGCTAGATTGGGATTCATTTAGCTAAATTGACATCTCATCACAACACTGATTGAGATGTGGAGAGCTAAGACGCATACATTTCATGTGCCCACTATAAAGTGCACTATCACTCTATAAGACATAGGATTGTTGTTCGGGTTACCTGTTGACGGTGAGTCAATCTCTAGAGTGATGCATGATGATTGGTTGCATGTTTGTCAACTGTTCCTCAGTGTGACCCCACCTGTCGATAAAATTAAAGGATCGAGGTTAAGTTTGATATGATTAGAGACACAATTCTGTGAGCATGCCGATGATGCGGACGAGGAAACTGCCATGAGATATACGCGAGCATATATATTACAAATGATGAGCAGAAGGCTGTTTTCTGACAAATCAAGTCATTTTGTTCACTTATTCCTGCTATTGTTAGCTAATCTCTATGATGTGGGATGGTATTCTTGGGGTAGAGCACGTTTGGCATGGCTGTATAGACAGCTATGCCAAGCAACAAAACCTGAAGTTCGTGAGATCGCTAGGCCTCTAATACTGTTGCAATTATGGGTTTGGGAACGATTTCCATCAATAGCTCCACAGCTCTGACATGTAAATGACGCTTAATTAGTTGAATGAGCCTACGTTCTCGGTATGTTATTTTAATTCAATTTAATTTTACAAATATTTTTATATGACCGATCTAGTTAATTTTAAATCTAAATTATTAATTTAAAAATATAGGTGGAAAGACAACTTTTATGTGACTATGACAACTACACATGTAGTTAGTCAATACAGATACATGTTTGATCTACTTCAACCTAATTAGGTACATTAATCTGAACCAAATTGAATTTTTTATACAAATTTTTAATGTATTTGTCTTTAATATTTTTTTAATATAATATTTTATATTTCAGATTATTTAGTAGCCTTACAAAACTGTTATGTACACTTTGCCCAATTTCTATACGAACGGTTAAAACATATGGGCGGACGATAAGTCCTCTCATATGTTTTCACATTAGTGAGTGACATCTTCCAACAAGGTAATGAGACAATTTGGTTTGCAGCAGAATGTCTCATCGCCTTGTAATACTGAACCTCTACTACATGACATCAACCTAAAAGCTGGAGATTGGCACGAAAAAGTTGCACATTTGGTAGTACTAGGGCATTGTCGTGCAAGGTTTATTGCAATGGGGTTTCTATTGGGCAATTTGATAGGGATGCCACTCAAAATTACATTAATTGGTATAATAATATTACAAGGCACTATGGTACTTGTCCAGAAGTAGCGATAGATCATCGGTACATAAATAAATATTGTCTAATTATTTTTAATTTAAATTTATTTTAAATATTGTCTAGTCGTTTTATAATTCACAGAGATCGAACAACAGTAGCCTCCGCGATGTTGCAAATGATCCAAACCAAGTTCTTGCTATATGCAGCAACAACGAGAGCTATATGGAGGAGATACATTATATGTATGACATACCTGCTGTTCCTCCATTAGTTCCTAAACATAGGGGACCTGTTCGAGAAGAAGAATATGAGTTTGATGAGGTTGCCCACAATGTAGAAGAATTGCCTCCTATGACGCAGATGTATAAACATGGGCGCGGCCATGGAAAGCATAATGAATATTTATATTATGAAGCACCTGAAGAGGTACCAGAGCAACACCAAGAGGAATCATAGCAACCTCAAGTTCAAAGTCGACGACGATAATCAACTCGAAATCGACAACATCCGTCTTGTGGGACACATTGATTTTTTTAAAATTATTTTTAAATGAATGAGATACATTAAATAGTTGTATTAATATGAACATTTTAATTTACATTTTATTATTTTTAAATTATAGAAGAAAACGTGAATGAAAATTTATTATTTTCTATGATGTCTTAGAGTTAAGAGTTAAGGATATTGATTTTATTTATTATTTAGAAATACAACAACATCCAAACTTAAAAAAAAAAAAAAAGAAAAAAAAAAGAAAAAAAAAAAAGAAAAAAAAAGAAAAAAAGAAAAAGAGGATTGAACATTTTAATTTAGATTTTATTATTTTTAAATTATGGAAGAAAACATGAATGAGAAATTATTTTTTATGATGTCTCTTAGAGTTAAGGGGCTGTTTGGGGTGCAGAGTTGAGATAGGAGATTTGAAGTTCATATGGAGTTCATATATTGTTCATGTCTGTGTTTAAGGTGCAAAATTATTTAGTCTGAGTTCATATGTCTGTGTTTGGGGTGCAAATTTCATATATATGGATATTTGATGCAGTTTTTTGAACTTTTTTATTCAATAATTCTACCTATCTTTGTTTAAATAAAATATGGATTTCAATTTTTTCTTTTAATTTTTTAATTTTTTCTATCTTTCTTTCTTTCTTTCTTAGTAATGAACGACAATTAACTCATTATATTTATGGTAGAAATATGTTTAAATAAAATGAGAAACCAAAGTGAAATAAAAACTTTTGATACTAGCTAATTTTTCTCCATGAATTTCATTTTCTTTTTCTTTTTCTTCCTATTGTTGCTTTATATTTTTACTATGTCATGATTTTTTTTAATTAAATCTCCCCCATTATCATAACAACCAATGAAATGTCACCACATTTCTTCAACAATTCACTTTCATTCCCTCAAAATTTGGATGATCATCAAAGAATAAATCTCTAATTTTCACTCATTTTTGTTGGAAAATGTTGTAGGATTTTTTTTTTTCATTTTATGGTTTTTTTTGTTATATGTTACATATTTTTTAACTACATACATATTTTTCGTCTAAATATTCCTAGCACTCATTTGATATGTGAATTCAATTAAATTAAAATATTTTTTTACAAATTTAGGAAGTTGATTCTTGAAGATGATTTTTGCTAGAATTTGTAGTCGAAGGTGGTTGTCAGAGTCTGAAGTTGGTTGCATGAAGGTATATTGGAGTTGGTTGTCGAAGTTTGTCATTGGAGGTGGTCTTCAAATTTCGAAGTTGGTCGAGCGAAAGTGATCGTTAAAGTTCATCGAAGATGATTTTCGCTGAAGATTGTAGTCAAAGGTGACTGTCGGAGCCCGAAGTTAATTGCATGAAGGTGGTATTAGAGTTGGTTGTCGGAGTTTGTCATCAAAGCCCGAGTTGGTCGTCGAAGTTGGTCGCTCAAAGGTGACCATCGGAGGTGATTTTCATTTGAGTTTATAGTTGGAGTTGGTCATTGGAGTTTGTTATCGAAGCCAATTGGTCGTTGGAGTTGGTAGTGCGAAAGTGGTCGTCAGAGTTGGATCACCAGAGGTGGTTGTTGGAGACCAGAATTGATTGTTGGAGTCCAAATTTCATCGCTGAAATTGTCATCAAAGGTGGTTGTTGAAGCCCAAAATTGGTCGCCGTAGTTGTCATCAGAGGTGGTTGTCGAAACTCAAAATTAGTTCCTAGAGTAACAGTGGTTAATGGGTAGAGCAATTGGAAACATGGGAAGAATGGTGAGTTGGTAAAATATACAACTCAACTCCACAAACATTTAAAGTTGGTGGGTGAAACAATGAGCACCAACTCAACTCAACTCATGTTGGTGAGCCAAATACCCCTAAAAGTTAAGGATGTTGATTTTATTTATTATTAAAAATACAACATCAAAACTAAAAAAAAAAAAAATGAGGATTTCACCTTCATTTTTTTTCTTTTTTTATTCAATGTTGAATCAATAACCTATGTTATGTATAAAGTAAGAAAAATTCTTTGGATTTCAAGAAAAAAAAAACTTTCCAAACAATTGTTTGGTCAAAAGAGCCCTCCAAATATTCGGATCTTGGATTAATGATCAATATTTTTTTTATATTTAGAGAATGGTGGTCGAAAATAATGTCTTTGTCGAGTGTTCAACACTCGACATGCCTTTGTCGAGTGTTCAAGTCTCGACATACATACATAAATAAATAAATAAATAACTATAATACTTCTCTAAATAGTTTTCAAACTACAATATTTTTCTAATTAGTTTTGAAAACTACAATATTAATCTAAATTTCTCCAATGTAGTTACTCGTTAAAAAAAATTTATAAAAAAGAAAATTAAAAAAACAAAAAGAAAATGTTCTACCAGCCCACTCCTACCAAAAGTTATTTGGTAAAAAATGAAAAATGTCAACAAACATAAATCTTCTTGCATATTTATGAGAAAAAAAAAAAAAAAAAAAGAGCTAGTTTGTCATTGTATCTCATTGATTTCGTACATTTTCTGCAAAATGACTGTATCTTCATGGCACTTTGTATCATTCCATCTTCATCTTCAGCAACGATAACTGGGGAAAGTCAATGCGAAAATGGCCACTCCAAATACAAATATATCTCTGGATCCAAGCTCGCCAATCTTCCTTTTCAACTGGGAGCCCAGGACTACATAAATATGTAATACTTGGTTTTCCTACAAGGGTAGAACTGACATTTTACAGACCAGGTAAACAACCTTGAACTATTAATTCTTACTTTACCGGTGACCAAAAAGAAATCCAACTCATTTGGGAGAAAAGGTTAAAATATCATTTTGATCCCTGATCCTTTTACTTTTGTACTATAATCAATTTTAGTCCCACTACTTTTGATAAAGCTTTAAAATGGTCCCTATAATTAAATTAAGTTCAACCATCAGTTGAGTTGGTGAAGGAAAATAATAAAATATGCCAAATAGGATAGAAATTACAAAGTCACACCAGGTCAAAAATATTGAATTATTTTTTATTCTTTAATTTCGTCTCCTTTCCTCTTCTACTTCCACCTCTTATTCTTCTTCTTCATTCTCTCTCCTCCTTTCCTCAATCATGATGCTCATTGTCGCACCACCAGTCAACTACTCCTATCTCGACCATATGCTCGTTGTCACTGTCGCGGTCTATTGCATTATTGTTCGACCGCAGCTAGGAAAAAAAAACCCAAATTTGGAACGATAGGGTTGGGTGTCCGTTTGCGTTCGTGCATTTATGATGAAGGGTGTGGTTGATGATGAAATTGAAGGGGTAATGGTTTAATTTGTTGTTTCTCGACTGTAATGGGTTCTCAACGCTAGGGCAGAGAGAAGTTTTTCATTTTGGTAAATTTGATTTTAG
Source organism: Benincasa hispida (assembly GCF_027475165.1). Taxonomy (NCBI): domain Eukaryota; kingdom Viridiplantae; phylum Streptophyta; class Magnoliopsida; order Cucurbitales; family Cucurbitaceae; genus Benincasa; species Benincasa hispida. The sequence continues at coordinate 13,406,256 of NC_143483.1, forward strand.
GAATTGAATTTTGTTTCAAAATCAGGGCGTCTAGTGCATTGTGGGAATGAAAATTTGAAAATTTGCAGAATCTCTCTGTGGATAGAGCTACATGGAGTGTGAATTTGATGGATATTTGTGTTTTCGTTTTTGGTTATATTTGTTTTAGAGGGAGGATGGAAAAAACATAAGAGTGGTGAAGGGCATGGCGAAGAAGAAGAATAAAAAGGGGAAAAAGACAGAGAAGGAATGGGAAGAGAAAAAGTTATTGAAGAAGAGGATGGAGAAGATGAGGGGGAAGAGAGGGGAGAGAGAGAGGGAATAAAAAAAATTCAATAGAACTTAATTTAGTCATAGGGATCGTTTTTAAGCTTTATGAAAACAAGTAGAGGGAGTAAAATTGAACATTTGAAAGTCCAGGAATTTAAATAGAATAACTATCAAAGTACAGGATCAAAATGATATTTTAATCTTGAGAAAAAGAAAATAAAAAGATTCAAGGTTTCAAGTTGAAGTGTTTTTCTTGAACCCCACCTCATGGGAGTGTTTCTTATCTAATAAAAGGGAAAAAATACAAAATTTCTAGATATGAAAGAAGCTAACAGTTTTCTGTGTGCTAGAAAATTTCTAGATTTGAAGTACAGCAGTCTCCTAAGCCTATTTTACAATTGTTCTACTATAGTTGCGAATTTATATATCCTTAATCTTTTTTAAAGTTCAATTCTAAAGAAAGACGACCATTTTTCAAGCTTCAGAAAAAATCACCGCAGAGGCCAATAAACTAAGAATGAGACTTGAGTCAACGCAGTAACATGCTTCATTCACAAAAGGAAAATAAATTATATCTACCTGAAAAATGCAGCAAATATCAGTCTGATGCTAATTCCTTCTCCCACAACTTCTTTCTTGCAATTAAAACTCTTTCTTCTACTTTGGAAAGAGCATCGACTCTAGGTTCGACTTCTGATAACCATCCATCCCATCTTAAAGCTGTAAAATACTTCCGTATGTAGTTTATGACAGACGGAACATCTCGTATAATGACAAACCCATCTGGCCTTAAAATCCGATCCATTTCGATTAAAAGATCCTCCATACTGCATCCACGAACATTAATTTCTGAGAATACAGCCCAGGCATGAAGAAGATCGTAGGTGCGAGGATACGTGGAAAATGCTTCACACCTGTAAAAGAAAACCAAGGAATCTGGATAAGCAAAGAACACAAACAGGACGGTAGCAAATATAATGCAAAGTCGGATTATGAGTGAATGCAACTTCCCAAATATTAAATGTAAGGGCCTGATGACTATAGACCTTATTTTAAGATTTAAGGAATAAGTGGGTGCAACTTCTTAAATATTAAAACGTAAAGCCAGATAACGCACACACGTATATAAATCAGCTTCATCCAGCTGTTTATCGTAAACTAGATGCTTGGCATGGCATGTATTGTATTTGCTTCAGTCAAAATCCATAGCAACATGGCAATGGGGGAAATCATTATATTAAATAATCAAGAAAAAGTCAATGAACATTAGTAAATTCAATCACCAAAACCAACCAGTATCATGAAAAAAGAAAAGGTAAGAAGGAAAGTACAGCACAGAGAAACCTAAAGACAAGTTGAGAATGACCGGGTAAAGTGCATTACCAATCATGAACAGTTCCTAATAAGCCTCTATCATAAACAATCTTCAACTTTGCAGATGAATTGACAGGAGCAACATTCATCACCCAGACATCTTTATTAATTAGTGCAGCACCAAACCCTCCAAGATTGGAATTCATATCCATCACATTTCTGATGGAGTCCCTCTGTATGACTAATCTCATTTCTTTCCAATATTCTGCCACTCTAAGCTGCCAAACAGTCTGCATAAATTGAATCTTTCCATTAGGTTTCTAGAATATGACGAAAAAGTGGTAAATAATGAAACAGCATTTGTTGCTGATAATGCTCAAAAACTATAGATGAGATGACATCTATTAAGAAACTTACACTGTCTTCTTTGAATTCTTCTGCACTGACACCAACTTCTTCAAGACGTGGAGGAGCTGAAGTAAGTCTCTGTGGCCAAGGAACTAGTCCACTTCCTTTTTGCCTGTGCATTTCTGTTCCATTGATATGTTAAAAGAGAATAATGCAAAAGAACGTCTAGGTGCACACAAGAAGCAACAACGACAAGCTTACATAAAAAAAATGAAATGGAAATACAGAGCTGTAATTAATAGAAAAATTATGGCAGAATCTGTTGAAAAACACAACTCCGTTACTTAATAACGACATTAAAATTCTTGTGTATGTACTGCTTGAAACTTTCTTCAGAAAAGAGTAGTATAAATCAGAATATTTTTATAAACCTTAAAACAAAAAAGAAGAAAAGATGAAGCCACCTAAAACTGGGAGGATCATTTAACAGGAAAACTCTTCACACGGTCAATAAAAGAGCATGTGGCTAGAAAGCATTTACACTCACTTGCAGTGTATCTGGATATGCATGCTTGCATCGACACATTCCAAGTCAAATCTGGATCATCATCCAAATTACACAAGGGTGGAAGAGTCCCCGGTTCTCTTTTCAAGTAACAGCTATTGCTCACTGGCTTTCCCCATATGACAGTTTGATCCTTTTTGGCAACAACTTTCCAGCACATCCTTTTCAGGATGTCATGCATAGCCATCCCAATCCTTCTATTTTCTGGATCATGTGCATAAGCTTCAGGGGAGGAGTAAGCAAAATAACCTCCAGGTCTCAGTAACCTGTCAAGTTCTAATAACAGGATTCCGTCTCTCTGTAGCCAATCAATTCGACATCGAGAACAATGAGCCAACTCAAATGATCTACTTGGATAGGGGAGTCTTTTTGTTCCCAAAACACCAAGAGTTGATGGGATCCCCCTCTCAAGTGCAAATTGTATTTGATTCTCATGCACATCATTAGGAGCCAATGACATAGCAATAATATCATGTGAAAGAAGATATGCTCCAAAACTTGCAACCCCACAGCCGACATCTAGGACATTCCGTAAATTTCCACCATTGTGGAGTTTATCACCAGGGAACTTAAGCATCTGAACTCATAACAAGGATATTAAGCATGAATCTCATGTATTAGACTCTAGGGGTTGACACACAGTATTCACTTACTTGCAGAAAGAAGACTAAGCATAGAAACAAATTTTGACAGTTCGGAAGCTGTCAAATTACTCAAATTTGAGATTACTTTGAACTTTATTTATGCTTTTCTCTTTCAATACAGTACATCAAGGATTGAGAACGGAAAAACAACTCACCTTCGCAAGTGCAATGATATACTTATCAGCTCCATAGTGAAAATGAGTTCCACCTCCAGGAAAATTGAGCTTATCCCCATTCACAACCATCCAGTTCTGGTCTGATTTTTCTTGTGCAAGGTGTGTATGTGGTATGTTTACCTTCCACACTTCATCCCTACTATTTGGCCATCTTATTGGGATCTGAAACTCTAATTATAATTTTGTCGGGATCAAACTTCAAAATAAGCTAAAACCCTTCAACAAAAACACCATTTCTTAGCATAAGTACATATATAACCAACCTTGTAACCAGTAGGAGGAGGAACAAGACAATTATAGCGGCGTTCAGGAGGAGGACAATGCCGCTCATAATGCTCCATCAAACTCAAGTTCAGCTTCAATTTCAATTGGTAAATAAGGTTTCTATCTAAACAAGGTATCAACTCCGAAAACCTTTCATCGCAGATCTAAATTCCAAAACAAAAACAATTGAAAGTAAACAAACTTTAACTTTCATAAATAAATAGAAACAAAAGGTAGTGGTACTTACAGGTATGGATTCAGGGACGTGGAGATTGAGGTCTCGACGATGTTCATGCAAATCGTCGAAATCGTGATTGAAACGGTCGCCAGGAAAAAGAGGATCGGAATCTTCCTCATCAGATCTACGGGAGCTGGGTGCGAAAGAGGATCCATAATAGAGGCAAAGGAGGGCGAGAAGAATGATGAATCCGAGTAGAAGGAGCTTGAGTAAGCGAGTGGAGGACAGGGACTGGTTCTTGTGCTTCATTACTGCAACAATGGCAGAATCTGAGTGAAGATTCAAAGAAACGAAAAGAAAACCACAGCAGATTCAGAAGATGAAGCTACCGTTCTGACGCTGAAGAGATTGGGTGTGTTCAAGTAAGAGTTAATTCCGACTGTTCATCGTATTTTCGCCATCGCCAAAGGGCCCAGAATTCTTGATTACGTCAATCTTTCATAAATTTCTTCTTCTCTTCTTTAATAGGTTTGAATGATAGTTTGATCCGTGTATATTTTGGTTCTTATATTTTAAGTTTAGTTGATTTTTTTTTCTTTTCATTTTAGTATTTGAAATTTATAAAAATGATCATTCTAATCTCTTAAAAATGAATGTAAAAGAAAGACGAAGGGACCAAAGTCGTCATTTTTTTAAAGTACAAGGACCAAAATACAATAAAATTAAAAGTACTGGAACCAAAATGAATCAAAACAAAAAATATTGAGACCAAACTAGTATTTAGACCTTCTTATTATTGGTACACTAAAGGAGTGTTTAACCATTGCCTTTATAAGTTGGTGTTAAATAACTTAACTTTAATAATGTTGCACATTTATTGAGAAATTTTATTTTTGTTCTTTCCCTCTTCTGCACATTTATTAAGAACTTCATCTTACAACTTTGCACCCCAAACAGAGACTTATTAAATCTAACCTTCAGACTTCAGAACTCAACTCAGCACCTCAAATATTTCTTAATAGAGATTTGTTGCAAATACATAATATGTCTCATTTTGGCCAAGTTTTTATTTTTCCTTTATTAAATTACAAGTTATCTTTGTCATATTCTCAAATTTTATTATTATTATTAAATTTTAGTATAATAAGCAGATACGAGGATTTGATCATTTAACCTCAATGAATAAAATACATGTCAGTTATCATAGAAACTAGGCTTACTTAATATCCTTTTGATTGATGATATATATATCTAAATTAGTTGAGTAATTTAAAATTTTAGTCCAACTTTACCAGTCATTTTCTCCATTACCATAGTGAATATGTAATAATTAGTTTTTATTCATAAAAATTTGGTTCAATCAAATTAATAGAATCAATTCAAAATTTTTAAGACTATAGGATCAATTTCAAGTGTGTCCTTATTTGGCCCAAAGAGTTGGTGGATCCCACTATTAAAAAACATCCATTTTTATATCTTATCAATTTTTAACATTGTGGGTTCCAAGAGTTCACAACTCTATAGACTTCATAACTCATTGCTCTTCACTATTTCACTCTTTACCCTAAACACTCTCTTAAGCTTTTGGCAACACGAGGATAACATTGTTATCTCCACGAATGGTTGAAATTAAAAATGATAACAATTGTTTCATAAAGTTGGACCTCATAAATAAGCCAAAAATTGTCCATAAAATAAATAAATAAATAAGCCAAATAGACTAAATCCAAGATAAAAGTGGATTTGTGATCTAAGTAATCATTAATCATTAATCCAAATTAAATCATGTAAACTTCATATCATTCACTCTATAAATATATTATTATAACTTCATATTTAGTAGTTTGATCCTGATCTTGATCTAGTCAATCCTACATTCTAGAATTCTTTCCGTCTTTGTTAACAGGCCAATACGCCTTTTCCCCTTTAAATTTTGGCCGTCATAATAATGATAGTAACTTTCAATTTTGTGTGTAATATATTACTAATACATTCAAAATTTTTAGAACATAACGAATCCTATTAGTCATAAAATTGAAATTGATATCTACGAAAATCTTGAGAAATTTGGGTTGATGATCCAATATGTGAGACTAATACATTCAAAATTTTTAGAACATAACAAATGACCTATTTTTTTTTTTAAAAAAATGTCAAATGAACCTCTGCTGATGTCATTGCCATATTAGATTCAAAATTGCCCTCCCTTTTTGTGTTCCATACGAAATTTCTCTCTTCAAACGTAACGATACTCTTGTGTGGAAGTGTTGCTCGATCTTCTTTGCAAAATCGTCCATCTGCTGTCAACATTCAAAGCTCTTATGTATGTGAATTTCGTGCATGTTATGTCTGTTTAGGTTTTGGGTTGGAATCGACTAGCACGTGGGTTTCGAGCTTTAGTAATCGATCGCACCTATTTTTATTTTAGGTTTCGATGTGTTCTACGTCATTGAGGACGAAGGCAAGCTATAGTTAGAGCCATATAAGGTGAAAGTGACATCTGCAAGAGTGACATTTGCACGAACGATATTTGCGAGAATGATATAGGCGAGAGCGAGATCAATGAAAGCATAATAGGCGAGAGCAAGACAAGCGAGAGCAAATCTAGTGAGACTTAAACAGAATGTATGGTTACTGATTTTTTTTTAAAGAAAAAGAACCTGCTATCTGATAATCCTAAATGGAATGTAAGGACGTAGGGATCCATATGTAAACATAGATTGAACGTTCATTTCATGCAGGAGTACTTTGAGATGTCAAAAGGTCTGAAAATACATGAAGTTGATCAGTTTTCTGGGCAAGTAACGAGTTTGGCCCACATTGCAAATGCCAACAAGATTGTGAAGGAGAAGCTTACCAAAGAGCAGTTAGAGATGTTCAAGAGAACAATTTTTGGGTGTTCGTAGACATTGACATCGTATTCAACAGTCCACTTGTCCACCATATGTTGTTGAGGGTTTTTTGGGTTGTATGTCTTAAAATTCATAGTTTGTAAACAGTAAATATATATGAAGTTCATTCAGACAAACGTTGTTGAGTGAAAATAAATTGGTAACTCTGAATCCAATAAACTACTAACTCTTGGCTATTGTTATGTATGCTTGGACTTTATGTAGAGACATAAACTGGATCAAGTTTGAGTATAATAGCCTAAATAGTCTATAGTACTTGGATTAGGTTGGGTACCTATTTCTGGAGATACTATTGAACACGACCTGCTTTATAATTGTTACAAATGTTGTAAAGTGTCATAAATGATGTGATCAGTTCGTTCATGTAGAGGTACATATTTCTGGAGATATTCTGGACAGCTTAAGCATGAGGCTCTGAAATGCATCTTCAACTCCAAAATGGAGGAAGGCACCTTTGTTCGTGAACATGTGCTTAATATGATGATCCACTTCAATGTGGCAGAGATGAATGTGTTGGATTGTATCAGCACGCAGCGGAAGCAACAAGGATCAGTAAGCACTCTAATTCATTAATTTTGGCAGAAACTAAAGCATGTTATTGCATAAATAAATGGGTTTCAAGTCATACCTTTGTAGAACTCTTGAAATCTCGATTTCCAGCTGTAAATCTCTCCAAATCTTGTTGTAGAACACCTCAAAATCTTCCCTACTATCCTCTTGGAGCTCTTGATTGAGTTGTGGGACTCAAAATAAGCTTGAATTAAAGAAATTTCGAAAAGAGCTCACAGCAGCAACCCAATTGAAGAACACCTTCTTCACATGAATTTTTCAGCAAAAATTCTACCGATTGCATGCCTCAAATTCACTCCAATCTTCTCAATATATTGCAGACTATCATGCAATGGAGATGGCCGCATGAGATGCAGCTCATGCTTGGAGTAATTGAAGACTAAAGATGGTGGGTTTTGTGTGAGCAACTATGAAGATGATTGTGGAAAAAACCAAAAATCCAATTTGTGTTTTTATTTATCTTTTTCAATTTTCAATTGATTTCAAAAATCAATTTGTTTTCTAAAATTGAAAATATTATTAATTTTACAAAATTAATTTCATAAATTAATTTTCTTAATAAAATTAATAAATAATTATTTAAACAATTTAAATAATTCTAATTAATTTAATATCAAATATTAAATTAATTTTACACAAATCCACCTTTATATATTTAAATCATATTTAAATATTAATTCTCCAATTTCGTTTAATTCTAATTTGAACATTTCAAATTAACTTATCACGCTACTCTAAAGCTAACCCATTTACGAGCTAGTAGGGGGACCTCGCGGACCTACAAATCATGGGCTCCAACGATCTGAGATTTAATCAGCTAAACTCATTACACTGAACTAACCCCCATTCGTTAATTAATGGGTCACTCCAATAAAGCCCATAGTTGAACTCCCCTCACTGTAGATATATTATGTCCACTCGATATAACCATGATTAGTAAGTTAACCCTTCACAAGTTGTTCGTAATAACGACTGGGTCAAATCTCTGTTTTACCCTCGAAATTGCCTCTTGTTCCTTAAGTCCCACTGATTCTCTAATGAACAATTGATTTGTGATTCAATCAACAAATCGAGTCCCTTTCGGGCCAATGAGAAGGTGGGGCCCTTTGTTCAAGAACCAGAATCAACACTTAAGAGAACAACCTCTCTGTTAACCCTAATCGGGTAGGAGCGAATTCCATCTTGTAAGGCTATGTCCCCAGCTATTCATCTGGTCTTATCCCCAAAATGGGAGGCTTATTGAGCAGTGCTGTTGGACTACTCTCACCATTGTAGATCAAAGGATAATCCCGAGCAAACAAGAATTCATAGTTAGCTCAAGATTAAGGTCAAGTTACCTAGGTCATCGTTTTGAAATAGTCAGTCTTAAACAATAAACAGTGTTATAAAGTAAGAGTGATTGATTTCGTGGTCCGATCTTGTACAAAAAGAATTTGCACAGGATGCCTCCACTCCTTATGTCATAACATGTACAAATTAGGATCACTTCGTTTGTAGCACTTTACAACTCTTTGTAACAACTAAAGAGTAGGTTGTATCCAATAGTGTTACCAGAATAAGGCACCCAATCTTATTCATATACTATAAATTATTTTTTACTATTTACTCGAACCTAATCCACTTTTATGTCTCCACATATAGTTCAAGTACCCATGTAATAGTCAAGGACTTTTAGGTTTATTGGATTTCTCATAAGCAATACATATATTCAATAACAACTTATTGAATTTTCAAAATAAGTTTTATTGTTTACAAACCACGAGTTTTAGGACATAAAACCCAACAGAATGGGTCACGCATCGATGAGGGCATCCAGGTTAGCATAATCTTGCATTCGTTGCCGGATAGCTTCCTGCGCTTTGTTAGCAATACGATTCTGAACAAAGTAGATTATATCCTTACAACTCTCCTTAACGAGTTGTAGACATTCCAATCCTTGCTGAAAAGTAAGGAGAAGAAGGTTGATGAGGCAAATGTTGCATCATCATCAAAGAAGTTCCATAAGGGTTCAACCTCAGGAACTAAGTCAGCACCTTCTACTTATAACACTTCCAAGTGGAAGAAGAAGAAGGGTGGTAAGGGGAAAGGAAAGGCACCTGCTAACCCACAACCTGTCACCCAGCGGGGAAGGCGACAACACCCGGTGACAAAGGAAAATGTTTCTATTGCAACCAGGATAGGCACTGGAAAAAGAATTGTCCTCGCTAGATCAAGGAGAAGAAGAAGGCTAAGGCCAAGGCAAAACAAGGTAAACATGATTTACTAGTTTTGGAAACCTGTTTAGTGGAGAATGATGATTCTGCCTGGATTATTGACTCTGGGGCCACTAATCATGTTTGTTCTTCTTTTCAGGTGATTAGATCCTGGCGACAGCTTGAGGTTGGAGAGATGATGATGCGAGTAGGCACTGGGCACATCATCTCAGTTGTGGCAGTGGAAGGGCTCCAGTTGACTTTACAGAAGAAGTTTATCATTTTGAATGATGTTTATGTAGTTCCCGAGTTAAAGAGGAACTTGATTTCTGTAAAGTGTCTGATACAATGTAATTATACTCTTAATTTTCATTTGAATAAAGTGTTTATTCATAAAGATGGAGTTGAAATCTGTTCAGCAAATCTGGAAAATAACAAGTTTCCTCCATAACATAGAGATGTTTAAAACTTTCGTAACTCAAAATAAACGACAAAAGGTTTCTCCTAAGGAAAATGCCCAACTTTGGCACCTTCGATTAGGACACATCAATCTCAATAGGATTGAGAGGTTAGTGAAGAATGGACTTCTAAGCGAGATAGAGGTAAATTTTTTACCAGTGTGAAACTTACCTGGAGGGCAAGATGACTAAAAGACCTTTTACTGGAAAAGGTTATCGAGCCAAAGAGGCTCTAGAGTTAGTGCATTCTGACCTTTGGAGTCCGATGAATGTGTGAGCCAGGGGAGACTATGAGTATTTCATCACTTTTACTGATGATTACTCTCGGTATGGGTATGTTTATTTGATGTACGGAAGTCTGAATCCTTTGAAAAGTTCAGAGAGTTCAAGACTGAAGTTGAAAACGCATTCGATAGACGAATCAAGACATTTCGATCGGATCGGGGTGGGGAGTTTTTGAACATGGAATTCTTTCCCAACTCTCAATGTTGGGTACATCTCAGCAGAATGGTGTAGCAGAGAGGAGAAACAGAACCTTGTTGGACATGGTTCGGTCTATGATGAGTTATGCTTCCTTACCGGACTCGTTTTAGGGTTTTGTAATGGAGATTGTAGTGTATATCCCCAATTATGTTCCTTCCAAGAATGTTGCGAGAACACCTTTGGAGTTGTGGAACGGGCATAAAGCTAGTTTACGTCACTTCTGCATATGAGGTTGCCCAACACATGTGCTTGAGGCTAATCCAAAGAAATTGGAACTACGTTCGAGGTTGTGCCTCTTTGTAGGCTACCCAAAGGTACACGAGAGGGTTACTTTTATGATCCTACGGAAAATAGAGTGTTTGTATCTACAAATTCTACCTTCCTAGAGGAGGATCATATGAGGGAGCACAGTCCATGTAGTAAGATCGTGTTATGTGAGCTTTCTAGCGAAACTACTGAAACTTCAACAAAAGTTGTTGAAGAACTTGCTTCATCAGCAAGAGTTGTTGATGATAATTCATCTGATAGGTCAGTTCCACCTCAAGAGTTGAGGAAACCTCGACGTAGTGAGAGGGTTGCGAACCCACCTGTTCGCTATATGGATTTCTTGAAAATCCTGGCTATAGTAGCCAATGGCGACGTTGATGATCCTTGTCTTATCAGAAGGCAATGAGGGATGCTGATCGGGATGAATGGGTCAAATCCATGGATCTCGAGATGGAGTCGATGTACTTCAACTCAGTATGGGATCTTGTAGATCAACCTGATGGGGTAAAACCTATAGGTTGCAAATGGATCTACAAGAGGAAACAGAATGCCGATGGGAAGGTACAAACCTTCAAGGCTAGACTTGTGGCAAAGGACACAGGTGGAAGGAGTCGATTATGAGGAGACTTTCTCGCCTGTTGCCATGTTGAAGTCTATCCACATCCTCCTGTCCATTTCCGCATTTTATGACTATGAGATATGGAAAATGGACGTCAAGACTGCCTTTCTGAATGGAATCTTGAGGAGACCATTTATATGGTGCAGCCAGAGGATTCATAACCCAAGGTCAAGAGAAAAAGGTTTGTAAACTGAATCGGTTCCATTTATGGGCTGAAACAGGTGTCTCGATCTTGGAACATTCGGTTTGATACTGCGATTAAATCGTACGACTTTGACCAAAACGTTGATGAGTCTTGTGTCTACAAGAAAATCATCAACAGTTCAGTAGTTTTCCTAGTGTTGTATGTAGACGATATCCTACTCATTAGGAATGATGTAGGACTACTGACTGTAGTTAAGAACTAGCTAGCGACCCAATTCCAAATGAAAGATTTGGGAGAGGCTCAGTTTGTTCTTGATATTCAGATCTTTCAGGACCGGAAGAAAAAAGTGCTAGCACTTTGGGCATCGTACATTAACAAGATGTTGCTCAAGTACTCGATGCAGAACTCCAAAAGAGGCCTATTTCCTTTCAGGCATGGAGTTACATTGTCTAAGGAAATGTGTCCTAAGACACCTCAAGGGGTTGAGGAGATGAGACAGGTCCCCTATGCATTTGTCATTGGCAGTTTGATGTATGCGATGCTCTGTACTAGACCAGACATCTGCTATGCTATGAGGATTGTCAGTAGGTATCAGTCAAATCTAGGACAGGGTCACTGGACCGCAGTCAAGAACATCCTCAAGTATCTTCGGAGAATGAGGAAATACATGCTCGTGTATGGAACTAAGAATTTGATCCTTACTGGATACACGAACTCTGACTTTCAGACTGATAAGGATTCTCAGAAATCCACTTTAGGGTCAGTGTTCACTCTTAACGGAGGAGCAGCAGTGTGGCGAAGCACTAAGCAGCGGTGCATCGCCGACTCCACGATGGAGGCTGAGTATGTAGCGTCTTGTGAAGCTTCTAAGGAGGCCATTTGGCTCAAGAAGTTTCTGACTGATCTGGAAGTTGCTCTAGACATGTCTAGGTCCATCACCCTCTATTGTGACAATAGTGGTGTTGTGGCGAACTCCAAGGAGCCCAAGAGTCACAAACGCGACAAACATATAGAGAGAAAGTATCATCTCATCCGCGAGATAGTGCATTGAGGGGACGTGATAGTCACGAAGATCGCTTCAAAGCACAACGTCACTGACCCATTTACGAAGGCTCTCATAGCTACAGTTTTTTAGGGTCACCTTCAGAGCATGGGTCTATGGGACCACCCGCGGCTGGACTAGGGTAAGTGGGAGATTTTATACTGGGCTTTAGTGCCCTAGTTTATTGTTTTGTACTAGTTGTTTTGTACATCCACTCGCTTTAGGATAAGTGGGAGAATGTTGGGGATGATGCCCTAAACTCTCGTTGGATCCTGTAGTTTGTAAACACTATATTGAACAAATGCTTATGATGTAATAATATATGATATTTTCTTCACTATTGTCTATAAAACATGGGAATTTTTATTTGCTTTACCATAAACTAATAAACTAAGATCCCTAGTTATCATTGTAACTTAAGTATGTATGTGGAGATATATAGGTGGATCATGCCTTAAGTGATAACCAAAATGGTCTGTAATATATGGATATAAGAGGGAAACCTTATCCTGGTGACACTACGGATGCAGCCCGCTTTATAGAAGAGTTACAGGTGTTGTGACTTGCTATAGATGGTCTGATTCTGATCATTCATGTGGAGACCGAGTGGAGGCGTCTTATACAAAGGAGTTTGTATAAGACCGGACCACAAAGTGTTATAGTCTCGTTATATAACGTCGTTCATGACAGAGACTTCACTTCGCTAGGATGACCATAGGTAACATGACCTTAACCTAAGTGAATTGGGAACTTCTGCCTTTGAGGGTGGACCTTTGATTTACATGGGTGTGGGTGGCCAGATTGCTGACTCAAACCTACCACTTTGGGGATTCGTCTGATTTAAGAGCTGGGAACTCAGCTACACAAGATGGAATTCACTTCTTCCCCGAAATAGGGATAAATAGATAGATTACTCCCTTAAGGGCTGATCTCGGGGCTTGAATGATGTGGCACCACATACCTTCTCATGGCCCGAGAGGTGTCCACACATAGTAGGACAAATTGTTCATTAGATGCGTCAGTGGTACCTAAAGAGATAGATGTAACTACAAGGGAAAAACGGTAAATTGGCCCAACTGTATTTACGAGCATTTGTGAAGGGTTAGCGTACTGTTGATTGGTTATATCCGATGGACACAGAAATATATCCGTTGTGAGAAGAGTGCAACTATCGATCTTTAGTGAAGTGCCTGGAAGTGAACGGATGGTGGATCTCATGGCTAAAGAGTTTAGTCAACTATTCACGTACCGTTGGAGCTTCAAGCCACAGGTCCATAAGGTCCCCTTGGCAGCTTAATGGATTCAAGTTGAGAATCAGTTTTTGGGTCTAGTGTTCAAATTAACAAGAGAGGGTTTGATTATATATGATATAATTAAACTGGTCAAAGATATATGATATAGTTACATGATGTATGAGATACATTAATTGGAGGAAAAGGATATAAATATGATGTATATCTAGTGGAGGAGAAAAGGATTATGGTTAATATGTTGCATATGATGTGATATTAAAACTATAGGTTATAAATATAATATGATTATATTTATTTATAATTAAACAATTATGAGATAATTGTTGGTGGTTTTCTCCATAACCATATGTGAAAGTGGGAGGTTGCATTCAGTTTTCATAACTGAAGGATAAAATGAAAATAGTTTTCATTTTGCAAAAAAAAAAAAAAAAAAAAAGAAAAGATAATCACTTCAGATTTGTATACTACCCATCGTCTAGCTAACGAGAGCATACACGATAGCTCAAGTTTTCCAAAACGATCGTGTACACGAGTAGTCGACCTAAACGATCGTATAATTTTTTCTAAACGATCGCGAGTGAGAGCGAGATTACCTAAACGATCAGACCTGATTTACTAAATGATTGTGCACCTGTTTCTAAATGATCAAACACCCGTCTATATGATAGACTCCAAATCTCTCCCACTTGCTTGGTCATTGAATACGATTGTAGTTTCCTCCTCCCCTTTACCAAATCCAATAGAGCCCACACCTCCTAGATTCTCACTCCGAGAATACCGAGGTTACTGAGTGGTGGTGTCCTCCTTGCTGCGTGTTTGTGTAGAAGACCGTTCGGTGGTGAGCGAAAACGAGATTTGGTGGACGATTGGCTTGGCATGCACAGCGACAGCGTGAGGTGTTGTTCCAAGTGAGAGTGAGAGAAAAAGAGAAAAAGAATTCTTCAAAAGGTATGTCTCTCGTTCCTTTGTATTTAAGTTTTAAAAGCATGTCATAATTTGTTAGTAGATGCATAACTTGTTATATGTTTGTGAATGCGGTATTTTTGTCACAATGAATTTGGAACGATCTTGCTTCAGTTCATAGATCCTCTTTGATAAAAGTTCCTTCAATTGGTATCAGAGCCAGGTTCTGATATTCCAAATCCATTGCTGTATAGAATAACATTTGCATTCTTGGTGGGTGAAGCATGCTTGCATTCTGTTTAAGTGTTAAATAGTTTTGTGGATGTGAATAATTGGAGTTTTCTGGTATGATGTCTCTGGTTATTTAATTCTTTTACATTCAAAATTAATTGTAAGGGCCCCTGTGTTTTTGGGCATATTAACTTGCTATCGAATCTGTAATTCAAAGAGTTTGAGTCATTGTGAGTCACTCGTGATGAGCCTTCAAGGCAAGAAGTTGCACTGTACTTCAAGGATGAAGACGACCAAGCATTGGTCAGGTCGTGTAAACGATGGGGTAAGTGATCGTTAAGTATGGAATACTCGGCAACATGTTGACGCATGCACACTAGGCGATCGTGTAGCTCGGCAAGCTTCATCGCTTAGTTACTGACTACATGATCACGGAGTAAATTATTGCTTAAGTGTTTGTTCTATGATCGTCTAGACGATCGTGCTTTATAGCAACGTCGTCATCTAAACGATCGTTAAGCCTTGCATGTTTGAATTTGGTGTGCTAAACGATCGAGTGCCTCATGCTTCATCACATTGTAAATGGTACTCGATCGTAGCTAAACGATCGTGGATACTTGGCCTATTTACTAAACGATCAGGGAGGCTTCACCCGGGCGGTTTAAGACCTGGTTCGCCTGTGAACCGGTTTGCTCGATGGAGTTAGTGTAATAGATAGAATTTTATTTCCAATTTTTTAGGCTTAATCATCCCGATCCATTAGTCGTTGGTGAATGTACATAGGATGTATGTTTGATTATATGTCATATGGTATGTCATATAGTTAAAATCCCGCCTTAGGTTATGCATTGGTCATGCATCATTTCTATATTGTAAGAGTTATGATTAGAGTTTGCATGATTTAAATTACATAAAAGCATGCTCATGCATCATATAATATAAGAGTTATATTTATGCATGCATTAAGCATAGACATGCATCATCTTTATATTATAAGTGTTATAGTATAAGGGTGTATGGAAGCATGTTTGCTTTGTTCATTACCAAGTATATAAGTGTTATATATAGTAATGAATGGACATTGCATGAAGCATGCCACATAGGTTAAATTTATAAGAGTTATAAATACCTAGTTGTGCATGGCAATGTGCATAGGTTTTGGTTGTTTCTTTTATAAGAGTTATAAGGGAAATTAGAATTAAAATCAATAAGAAAGACATGCATGCAAACTTAGGCTTGAATCATGGTTTTAAAAGTATTTTAAAAATTGGAGGAGATAGACCTAAGATCACGGTTCTAATGAGATTAGAAACCTAAGGTTTAATCTTTTAATCAGTTTAATAGGATTAAATTGACTAATAAAAGATTAAAAGCATAGCAAATCTATCTATAAAAGACCTTTTGTCTAAGGTAGGTTCTGTCTAGGCTGGGGTATTTAAGCTGACGGAAACGAAACACCCCTACCTGAGAATCTACCTGGAAAGGTGAATTAGATAGATTTGATGCATGCATGCAAATTTGAGGACAGTCCGTTAAAGAGTTTAATGAGACTACTTGAACATATTTAATTTCAAAGACAAGAGTTATTTTTTAGCAAATTAAACTGACTTAGATAAAATCAGTAGCCGGATGGTATAAGTTAATGATGTTAGGGTTGATGCCCTAAACTCTCGTGTCCTATAGTTTGTAAACAGTATGTACGAATGCTTGTATTGTTATTATATGATATTTACTTCACATCTTGTATTTTGCTCATTTACTTATTTTATTTGCTTAACCACAAACCAATAAACATAAAATCCCTGGTTATCTGTATATGACTCAAGCATGTATGTGGTGACATACAAGTGGATCATGTCTTGAGTGATAACCAAAATGGTCTATAGTATATGGATATAAGAGGGAAACCTTATCCTGGTAACGCTACGGATGCGGCCCGCTTTGTGGAATGTTCACAAGTGTTTTGACTTGTCACAGATGGTCTGATCCTGATCATTCGTGTTAGAGACATGTGAGCGGGGGCGTCCTATACAAAGAGTTTGTATAAGACCTAACCACGAAGTGTTAACGTCTCGTTATATAACACCGTTCATGATAGAGACTTCACTTCATTAGAATGACGATAGGTAACATGACCTCAATCCTGAGTGAGTTGGGAACTCTTGCCATTGAGGGCAGTCCTTTGATTTGTATGGGTGCGAGTGGCCAGGTCGCCGATTCAAACCTACCATTTTGGGGATTCGTCTGATTTGGGAGCTGGGAACTCAGCTACACAAGATGGAATTCACTCCTTCCCCGAAGCAGGGGTAAGTAGATAGATGGCTCTCTTAAGGGCTAATTCCGGGGTTTGAACGATGTGGCGCCATACACCTTCTCTTGGCCCAAGAGGTGTTCACACATAGTTGGACTATGTTGTATCGTTCATTAGAGGAATCAGTGGTACTTGAGAAGTGAGATGTAACTATAGGGGTAAAACGATAATTTGGCCTAGTTGTACTTACAAGCATCTGTGAAGGGTCATCGTACTCATGATTGGTTATATCCGATGGACATAAAAATATATTTGTGGTAAGAAAAGTTCAGCTGTTGGTCTTTAGTGGAATGCCTGACAATTAACAGATGGTGGATCTCGTGGCTAAAGAGTTTAATCAACTATTCACGTACCGTTGGATCTTTAAGCCACAGGTCCATTAGGCCCCCTGGGTAGCTTGGATAAAGTCGAGAACTAGTATTTGGGTTAATTTGAAATGTTCAAATTGACAAGAGGAAGTTCGATTATATATGATATAATTGGACTGGTTAATTATATATGATATAATTGGCTAAATGTATGAGATACATTATTTTAGAGGAAATTAGATATAAATATGATTTATATCAAGTAGAGGAGAAAATACTATAGTAGATATGTGATATCAAACTATATGATATAAATATAATATGATTATATTTATTAATTAATTAGTTGGTTAATTATAAGATAATCATGCAAAAATTCACGTTTGGACGTGGGTTAGTGGGCAACGTCAGTTATGGTAACCAATGAATTAAAATGAAAAAAGTTTTCATTTTGAATCGTCCAATCGATCGTCCGTCAATCGCCTAAAAGTTTAATTTAATTTAATTTTAAAAATCATTTTTGGGAGGGAGTTGAAACTCCCTTCCCCCCTTTCTCTCTAAATCGTGATAGTGGGGTAGTTTTGTTTTTAGTCTTCTTCCTCTGATGTGTTTTCACAGAAACAACATAGAGATTCACAGAAAACGTTCTGAGAAAATCTAAATCTCATCATCTCCTCTCTTCTCTCTTAAACTCCCTCTTCCAAAATAGCCAGAGCCCACGCACTCTTCGATTCTCATCTAGAGAATACTAAGGTAGCTTAAGTGATGGTGTTCGTTCCATTCGAGGGATTTCCATTGAAGATCGGTCTTCAAAGGTAAGGGTTTTCTATACCCATTTATCTTTTATTTTTTAAGCATGCTATATTCTTTTAATTGGATGCATAATTTCTATTTATTCTCTGTAAATTGAACATCTGTAAATTGAACATCTGGGTCCAATCCCGTTTTTGCTCAAGGACCTTCGATGGTTCCTTCAATTGATATCAAAGGGGTTTTTTTGGCCCAAATTTTTTGAAAATTTCATAATGATTATATAGTTTAATGGTGGGATTTAACATTCTATATAATTCATGTGATGATTATTGATGAATGTTGTTTTGCAATTATGGATATTTTCAAAATTGGGCATTTAGTTGATCACTTTCCTTTTACATAATTGTTTTGTAAGGCACCCCACGTTTTAGGGCATAAAATTGCTACTGAGTTTGTATTTACTGTTCTTGAGTCACTTGTGTTGTTCCCGGTCAATTACTAGAGAAAACGATGCAAAAATTGGATGTGTTTCGAAGGAGTTCGAAACTGTACAGTGGGCGACTATAGAGTAGCGTCATGACGTTGCGATTCGATAGATGAAAATCTTCTCCATAGCGTCGTGACGTTAAAGCACGGCGTCATGACGCTCCGAGACGGAGAAGATGCACGGTCCAGCCCCAATTAGCGTGCGATTCGTGGTCTACTGGTCAGGATCGGTTCGTGGGTTCTCTAGTTCGAGTCTTTGGGTTCTTCTCGATTAGTTCGTGGTTGGTTTAAGTAATTCATGGTCTGGCTCGAGCGATTCAAGACCCGGTTCACTTGTTTCGAATCAGATGACTATTAATTTGTAACAGTTAGTTCTCTTTTGTTTTATGTGTCCATTCCTGGTCCATTAAATGCCTTTAAATTATGCATGTGACGTATGATTTAAATTTTGTTATTATATGCCATAATGTATGCCATATAGTATAAAATCCCACCATAGGTTATGTATTTAATTTCATGCATCATTTATATTATAAATGTTACAATATATATAATTGTATTATTTGATTAGTATAACATGCTCATACATCATATAGTATAAATGTTATAATATATGTATGCATGCATTAATAACATATACATGCATCATTTATATTATAAGAGTTACAATATATAGTATGAATTTATGTTTGAAGTATGTTATTAATTATTTCATTACCTTATTATATAAGTGTTATATATGTTAGTAATGAAATGAAATTATATGAAGCATAACACTACCTTAGGTAATTTATAATTGTTATAATGTTCTAAGTATGTCAGTGGATGCAATGTATGGCTTTATCATTTGCTTATAATTGTTATAACAAAATGAAATTAGATATTAAAATCGATAAATCAGAATTGCATGCAAACCTTAGGTTAAATTCATTTTTGTAAAATAGTTTTAAAATTTGAATCATATAAACCCAAGATCAAATATCTAATGAAATAATAAATTTAGTTTAATTTTTTAATTGGATTAATAGATTTAAATTAGTTTTAATAAAAAATTAATACTGTAACAAATGTATCTATAAGGAACCTTTTGTCTAAGGCTAGTCCTGTCTAGGCTGGGGTATTTAAGTTGACGGAAACATAACCCCCCTACTTGGGAACTGACCTTGGAAAGGTGAACTAGATAGATTTGTTACAAGCATGCAATTATTGGTTAACGTTTGTTAAATTGTTTAATGAACCTTAATAAAAAAAAAATTTAATTATCTAAAGCAAATGTTTCTTTTGGGAAAATTAAACAATCACTTAGTTAAAAGCAGAAGCCGAATTTTCCTAAGTTAATTAACAGTAGGTAAAATGCTTAGTGGGAGGAAAATTGGGTATATGATACTTCATTTTTATCCTCTTCACGTTTCTCCCTAAAAGTTCACACCGTGAGATCTATACTCAGCCTCGATTTCCCTACAGATGGTGTTTGTATAAATCAATATCAAGGTGAATGGAGAGAGTGTTTATAGTAAGTGGGAGTGGGACATGTGATAACACATCCCTCGATCTCTCTCATTAGTTTGAAGTAATGTCTCATGCACGACCACGTGGCACCTTGAGTGCCCTCTTACGAATGGCATTTTTGCATGACACTTTATTCAAACTCTAGAAATGAATAAAAGTTACTTTATTTTTGCCCTAATCGGTTTTTCCCTACGGTTGGCTCATTGGGGCGAAACTCTAGAATCTAAAATGAGGGGTTACACTTACAAGAAATGTTAAGCGGTTTTAACTATTTCTGGACCGAACAATGATGACTGATAGTTACAGTAACAAGGGGTTGTTCTGTCTATTGGTTAAGATAGTCTCATTTCAGTGAAGGGGCACTTGATCACCCTGTGGTAGCTTTTGTCCTATCTCACTGAAGCATCATTGCAAAATAATTATTTTGCTAAAATTGATTGGTTTTTCTAAGTGGTTTAATGCAACTAGGCTAATATAAATAATTTGTATGGTTTCAGCAAATTTATTTATTATGCCTTTCGCGACTCTTAATTTACTCGCTGTTGGTAAACTAACGTGCGATAATTACACGACTTAAAAAAACAAAATCAACACTACCTTGATCATCGATGACCTCCGTATAATGAATCAGCGGATTTCCTTAGAAAAGTCGAGTGGAAAAGAACGATACTATAGTTTGTCCTAATGGAGAACTTTCCTCCCATTCCAGCTCTAAATGCTACTTGAAATGTTCGATAAGCATATGAGCGATGGACATGGACAAACGAGTAGGCCCGTACATCTTGGCAAGCTTTTCTGAAGTCTTGGCCAAGAAGCATGAGCCCATGCTCACGACCTGTGAGATAATGGAGTCCCTGAGGGGAATGTTTGGACAACCGTCCACATAGCTCAGACATGACGCTCTTAAATACATCTCCAATACCTGTATGCAAGAAGAGACATCTATTAGAGAACATGTTCTCAACATGATGGTCCACTTCAACATGGCGGAGATGAATAGGTCCATCATCGATGAAGTCAGTCAGGTTAGCTTTATCCTGGAAACTTTACTTAAAAGTTTTCTACAGTTCCGTAGCAATGTTGTTATAAACAGGATTGAATACAACCTGACCACCTTACTCAATGAGCCACAGACATTTCAAACCTTGATGAAAACCAAGGAATAAAAGGGTGAGGCAAATGTTGTTTCATCCTCTAAGTAATTCTTCAGAGGTTTGACCTCTAGGACAAAGTCTGTGCCTTCTTCTTCTAGCACTAAAAAGTGGAATAAGAAGGTGCCAGAAGAAGAAGGACGGAAAGGGAAAAGCTGACCCACCAGCTGTTGCCCAGAAGGGCAAGAAGGTCAAGATTGCAAAGGGAATCTGTTTGCATTGCAACGAAAAGGAACGTCGGAAGAGGAACTGTCCCAAATATTTGGCAGAAAAAAGAAGGCCAAGCAAGATAAATATGATTTACTTGTATTGGAGACCTGTTTAG
The DNA here is from genome assembly GCF_027475165.1 of Benincasa hispida. Classification (NCBI taxonomy): domain Eukaryota; kingdom Viridiplantae; phylum Streptophyta; class Magnoliopsida; order Cucurbitales; family Cucurbitaceae; genus Benincasa; species Benincasa hispida. The sequence continues at coordinate 13,427,912 of NC_143483.1, forward strand.
TGGAGAATGATGATTCTGCCTAGATAATTGATTCAAGTGCCATTAACTATGTTTGTTTTTCATTTCAGGAAATTAGTTCCTGATGGCAACTAGAAGCCGGGGAAATGACGATGCGGGTTGGAACTGGGCATGTCGTCTCAGTTGTGGTAGTGGGAGTTCTCCAGCTGACTTTATAGAATAAATATATTTTACTTGAAAATGTATATGTTGTTCCTGGTTTGAAGAGGAACTTAATTTCTGTAAAGTGTTTGTTAGAACAATATTATTATATTCAATTCTCTGTAAATAAAGTGTATATTTCAAAGAATTGTGTTAATATTTGTTCTACTAAGTTGGAAAACAATCTTTATGTGTTAAGACCATCAACAACTAAATCCCTCCTTAACACTAAAATGTTTAAAACTGCAGTAACTCAAAATAAAAGACTTAGAATTTCTCTTAAAAAATGTCCAACTTTGGCACATGAGATTAGGGCACATCAATCTCAATAAGATTGAGTAGTTGGTAAAGAATGGACTTCTAAACGAGTTAGAAAAAAATTATTTACCTGTGTGTGAGTCATGCCTTGAAGGCAAAATAATTAAAAGATCTTTTACTGGTAAAGGTCATAGGGCCAAAGAACTCTTAGAGCTAGGACATTCAGACCTCTGTGGTTCGATGAATGTAAAAGCAAGAGGAGGGTTTGAATATTTCATCACCTTTACTGATGATTATTCAAGGTATGAGTATGTTTATTTAATGCAACATAAGTCTAAACTTTAAAAAGTTCAAAGACTTTAAGGCCGAAGTTGAAAATGCATTAAATAGAACAATTAAGACATTTTGATATGATCAAAATGGAGAGCTTTTGGATCTTTCATTCCAGAACTATTTGATAGAGCATGGAATAGTATCCCAACTCTCAGTACTTGGTACGCCTCAGTAGAATGGTGTATCGGAAAGGAGAAATCAAACCCTATTGAACATGGTTCAGTCTATGATGAGTTACGCTTCCTTACCTGATTCGTTTTGGGGTTTTGCAATACAGACTGCAACATATATTTTGAACTGTGTTCCATCAAAAAGTGTTACGAGAAAACTTGTGGAGTTATGGATTGGTTGTAAAGTTAGTTTACGTCATTTCAGAATCTGAAGTTGCGCAATACATGTGCTTGAGGTAAATCCTAAGGAACTGGAACCTCGTTCAAAACTATGCCTATTTGTAGGCTATCCCAAAGGAACGAGAGATGGTTACTTTTTCAACCCTAAGGAAAATAGAGTGTTTGTGTCGACAAGCGTTACTTTTCTAGAAGAAAATCATATAAGGGAGCATAAGCCCCGCAGTAAAATAGTATTGAATGAACTTTCCAAGGAATCTACTAAACTTCAACAAGAGTTGTTAAAGAACCCTATACTTCAACAAGAGTTGTTGAAGTTGGATCATCTAGTAGGTCAAATCCACATCAAGTGTTGAGGGAACCTCAACATAGTGGAAGGATTGCGAACCCCTCCCCCTCCCCCTTCGCTATATGGGTTTAATTGAAATCCTTACTGTGGTAGCTGACGGCGATGTTGAGGATCTATTATCTTATAAGAAGGCAATGGAGGATGTTGACAAAGATGAGTAGATCAAAGCTATAAATCTCGAAATGGCATTGATGTACTTTAATTGAGGTTGGGATCTTGTAAATCAACCTAATAGAGTTAAACCTATAGGTTGCAAATGGATCTACAAGAGAAAAAGGGGTGCTGATGGAAAACTGCAACCTTCAAGACTAGACTAGTGGCAAAGTGTTATACCCAAGTTGAGGAAGTCGACTATGAGGAGACTTTCTCACCTGTTGCCATGCTAAAGTCTATCCGGATCCTCTTGTCCATTGCCTCATATTATGACTATGAGATCTGAAAAATGGACGTCAAGGCTGTCTTTAAATGGCAATCTTGAGAAGACCATTTATATGGAGCAGCCTGAGGGATTTATAATCCAAGGTCAAGAACAAAAGGTTTGCAAGCTTAATCGATCTATTTATAGACTGAAGCAAGCTTCTCGATCTTGGAGCATAAGATTTGATACTGTGATCAAATCTTATGGCCTTGATCAGAATGTTGATAAGCCTTGTGTATACAAGAAAATCATCAACAGTTCAATAGCTTTTCTAGTGTTGTATGTTGATGAACCTACATCATTCCAAATGAGTAGGATGTAGGTTTACTGACTGAAGTTAAGAATTGGCTAGCAACTCAATTCCAAATGAAAGATTTGGGAGAGGCTCAGTTATGTTGGGAGTTCAAATCTTTAGAGATCAAAATAACAACTCACTAATTTTGTCTCAAGCATCGTACATTGACAAAATGCTTGTCAAGTATTTGATGCAAAACTCCAATAGAGGTTTACTACCTTTTAGGCATGGAGTTACATTGTCTAAGGAACAGTATCCTAAGACACCTCAAGAGGTTGAGGAAATGAGATTGATCCCCTATGTATCAGCTGTTGGCAGCATGATGTGTGCGATGTTGTGTAGTAGACCTGACATCTACTATGCGGTGGGGATAGTTAGTAGATATCAGCCTAATCTAGGATTTGATCACTAGACCATTGTTAAGAATATCCTCAAGTATCTATGGAGAACGAGGGAATACTCGTGTATCGTTCTAAGGATCTAATCCTTACAGGATATACAGACTCTGATTTCCAGACTGATAAGGATTATAGGAAATCCACATAATCAGTGTTCACTCTTAACAGAGGGGCATTAGTCTGGAGGAGCAAGCATGGGTGCATTGTTGACTCCACCATGGAGGTTGCATAGGTTGTGGCTTGTGAAGCTGCTAAGAAAGCTGTTTGGCTTAGGAAATTCTTGACAGATCTGGAAGTCATTCCAGACATGTCAAAGCCCATCACACTTTATTATGATAATAGTGGTGATATGGCTAATTCCTGAGAGCCTAGGAGCCACAAGCGCGGAAAGAACATAGAGCGAAAGTATCATCTCATCCGAGAGATTATGCATCGAGGGGACGTGATCGTCACACAGATAGCTTCAGAGTATAACCTTGCTGATCTGTTTACAAAGGCCCTCATGGCTAAGGTGTTTGAGGGTCACCTACAGTGTATGGTTCTATGGGACAGGCCGTGTTTAGACTAGGGCCAGTGGAAGATTTGTAATGGGCATGTTATGCCCTAGTTTATTATTTTGTGTACTTTGTATACTAGTTTGACTTTTATATTGTGCACCCAACTAGCTTTAGGTCAAATGGGAGATTGTTGAGGTTGATGCCCTAAATCTCATAGGGTCCTATACTTTGTAATTGTATTGTACAAACATTTTATTTATGTAATAAAATATGTGATGTTTTATTTGACAGTTAGTTGTATTAATCCACAAACTAATAAACTAATATCCAAGGTTATCTTGTAGCTTAAACATGTATGTAGAGACATACATATGGATCATATTTAAGTAATAACCTAAATGGTCTGTAGTAAATGGATAAGACTGGATACCTTATTATTCTGGTGACACTACGAGAACGACCTACTTTGTAGATGTTACAATTGTTGTAAAGTGCTACAAGTGATCTGATTCTTATCATTCATGTGGAGATATGTGAGCATGGCTATTATACATAAAGGAGTTTGTATAAGACCGGACCAGGAAATAACTAGTCTCATTATATAATGTCGTTCATAATTGAGACTTACATTTCACCAGAATGACCATAGGTAACATGATCTGAATCCTGAGTGAGTTGTGAACTCCTACCTATAAAGGCGATCCTTTGATTTGTATGGGTGAGAGTGGCCAGATCGCCGACTTAATAAGCCTATCATTTTGGGGATTTTTCTGATTGGGGAGTTGGGAACACAACTACAATAGAAGGAATTCACTCTTTCCTCAACGTCGAAATAAGTAGATAAATTGCTCCCTTAAGGGCTGATTCTGAGGCTTGGACAATGTGACGACACACCCTCTTTTAACCCGAGAGGGGTTTGGTCATAGTTGGACTATGATTTATTGTTCATTAGATGAATCAGTGTTACTTAAGGAGTTAGATGTATCTATAGGGGCAAAACGATAATTTTGACCTAGTTGTACTTACGAGCAATTGGTGAAGGGTCATTGTGTTGAAGATTATATCCAATGGACAAAAAAATATATCTGTAGTGCGAAGAGTGCAACTGTTGATCTTTAGTGGAGTGCCCGACAGTTAATGGATGGAGAATAATTTAATTAAAGGAGTTTAATTAATTATTCACGTACCATTGAAGCTTTAAGCTATAGGTCTATGAAGTCCCCTCTGTACCTCAACGGGAATTAATGAGAATCAATTTTTGGATTAATTTGAATTTTTCAAATTAATTAAGGAAATTAATTATATGTAATATAATTTAATCTAATTATATATGATATAATTACTATAATGTATTTGATACATTATAATATGAAGTTTATTTGAAAGGGAATAAATATTTTAATATGATTCAAATATTAATTATGTGAATTGGATTCATATAATTAAATTTAATATAAATTTGATTTATATTAAAAACCATTGGTGAAAGAGAGTTGAAACAATAGGTTATATTGTATTTGATACAATATAGAAACTATAGGCTGTATGTTATATTTGATATAACATATAGTTTTGTATATATTAGGTTATTATCATATAAATATATATTATTTGATTTATTAAAATAAAATAAAATAAATTTAATTTAATTTTAAAAATCATTTTTGGGAGGGAGTTATAACTCGTTCCTCCTATTTTTCTCTGTATCGTGATAATGGGTAGTTTTGTTTTTGGTCTTCTTCCACTAGTGTGTTTTCATAGAAACAACACAAAGATTCACAGAAAACGTTATGAGAAAATCTAAATCCCATCATCTCCTCTCTTCTCTCTCAAACTTCCTCTTTCAAAATAGCCAGAGTACACACACTCTTGGATTCTCATCTAGAGAACACTAAGACAACTTGCGTAATGGTGTTCGTTATGTTCCAAGGATTTCCATTGAAGATCGGTCTTCAAAGGTAAGGGTTTTCTAAACCCATTTATCTTTTATTTTTTGAGCATGTTGTATTTTTTTAATTGAATGCATAATTTCTACTTGATCTCTGTAAATTGAACATTATGTAAATATTGGAATTTTGGTTCGATCCCGTTTCCGCTTAAGGACCTTCAATGGTTCCTTCAACATAAATATCCACAAGTCCATCTACACCCTCAGTGAAAACATGTTTCTATCGGGGTTGATGCCCTAAATCTCATAACATTTTATTTATTTAATAAAATATGAGATGTTTTATTTGACTTTTAGTAGCATTAAACCCACAAACCAATAAACTAACATCCAAGGTTATCATCTGTAGCTTAAACATGTATGTCGAGACATACATGTGGATCATGTTTAAGTGATAACCTAAATGGTCTGTAGTAGATGGATAAGGTTGGATACCTTATCCTGGTGACACTACAAATACGACCCACTTTATAAATGTTACAATTGTTGTAAAGTACTACAAATGATCTGATGTTGATCATTCATGTGGAGACATGTGAGTGGGGGTATTCTATACAAAGGAGTTTGTATAAGATCGGACCACGAAATGACTAGTCTCATTATATAACGCTGTTCATAATAGAGACTTACATTTCACCATGATGACCATAGGTGAAATGACCTAAATCCGAAGTGAGTTGTGAACTTCTTGCCTATGAAAGCAATCATTTGATTTGTATGGGTGAGAGTGGTCAGATCGTTTACTCAATAAGCCTACCATTTTGGGGTTTTGTCTAATTAGGGAACTGGGAACATAGCTACATAAGAAGGAATTCACTCCTTCCCCAATGGGGTAAGTAGATAAATTACTCCCTTATGAGCTAATTCTTGAGCTTAAACAATGTGGTGCCACACTTTTTTCCTGGCCCGAGAGGGGTTTTAGTTATAGTTGGACTATGACTTATTGTTCATTAGAGGGATTAGTGGTATTTTAAGAGTTAGATGTAACTATAGGGGCAAAATGGTAATTTTGACCTAGCTATACTTACGAGCAATTTCTGAAGGGTCATCACACTATTGACTGGTTATATCTAATGAACACAGAAATATATCTATAGTGTGAAGAGTTCAACTGTTGGTCTTTAGCAGAGTGTCCGACAAGGATTTAATGAGAATCAATTCTGGATAATTTGAATTGTTCAAATTAATTATATGTGATATAATTAATTTTACTTAATTATATATGATCTAATTATTATAATGTATTTGATACATTATAATATAAAGTTGATTTGAGAGGAAATAAATATTTGAATATGATTCAAATATTAATTATGTGAATTGATTTCATGTAATTAAATTTAATATAAATGAGATTTATATTAAATACCATATATTAATGAGAGAATAAAAACTATAGGTTATATTGTATTTGATATAATATAAACTATAAGTTATATGTTATATTGGATATAACATATTGTATGTATATATTATATATTAAGTTAGTTAATATATAATTATATATATTAAGTAAATTGAAATTTATTTTATTTTAATTTATTTTAAATTTTGAATTTAAAATGAAGGGAGTGGTGTGTGATTGGCTGGTTTCTTCTTCTTCACGAAAGAGAATACAGGTGATTAAATCTCAGTGTGTGAGACTTTGGAAAACCTCCCAAGAGAACTCTTCTCTCTTCTCAATCTCTCCCTCTCCAAAAACCTAAGAGCCCACAAAACTCCTTAGTGATTCTCATCCTAATAGAGAATACATGAGGTTCTATTGTGATGGTGCCCTTATTGTTGAAGGTCTTTTGGTTCGTGGTAGATCATGATCGGAGAAAAGGAATCGTGAAGAAGAACGGTTCTTCAAGGGTAAGTTTACTTGAAACCCTAATTTTCTTTCTGCTTAATTTTGATAACATGCTATAAATTTTATGTTATTACATAATTCATGATCTGTAATTTTCCTTATGTGACAAATTGAAATTGGGACAAATCCACGTTTCTGCTCAGTGCCTTCACAGGTTTCTTCAGTTTCTTGATGTGCTGGTGGGCCACGTACGTCCTGAACTTGAGGAGGAGCATTTTGAGCCTGAGGTTTCAGGCTTCAGAAAGGGAGCTAATGTTGATCCTTCTATATATTTGTACCTGCAGAGTATTGATAGCTCAATATCAAGGTTGGATGGTCGTGTATCGAACCTCGAGGGAGACATGAAAGACATGAAAGCATAACTGTAGCCATTATATCTCTATTATAGTCTATGAAGGGTTCCATGCTTTTTAAGACGATCAGTTCACCCACTCCACAGACAGGCCACGATGCCACTAGGTCACCCATCCCTCATCTATCTCGATCACCCACCCCATCTCTACCTAGGTCACCCATCCCACCCCTACCTCATGAAGGAACTCTAAAACTAGAGAATCAGTGAGCGAAAGCGGATCGTTCCAAAATCCATTGTGAAAGAACATAAATATTTACAATCATACACAAACGATTATGCGTTAAATGATAAATTACAGCATGCTTCAAAATTAAATACAAGAGATCGAGTGAAAATACCTTTGAAGAACCCTTTCTTCATGTATTTTCCTCGATCGTTCAACAACTCAACAAACAAGCACGAACGCAACGAGCAACTGGAGAATCCTCGATCACCAGCGAGTACAACTCAATCCTCGAACAGAACTTGACACCACCACTCTATTACCTTGGTATTCTCGGTGTAAGAATCCAGGAGTTGTGGGCTCTGTATGGATTTGGATATAGGGATGGAGGAATAAATGATCGAGCAGACGATCAAGAATGTGATGAACAATCGTATAGAGGAAGAAGTCTATCATATAGACTTGATACTTGATCGTGTAGTAAAACCACTATCGTATAGTAAACTCGATGCTCTATCGTATTTTCTCTCAATTAGTTATATGATAACTTATCTCATGTAGCGTGGAATGAATAATGAAAAAACATTTTTCACTTTATCCATAATTGCCATAAACCATCTAAAAACAAACCATTAAGGTAGTTATTGGAGAAAAAGAAAATTAATTATCTCATAATTAATAATTTATAAATAAATACAATAACTAACTTATCATATTATATTTATAACCTATAGTTTTAATATTACATCATATGCAACATATAAACCATCTTGTGTAGTTGAGTTCCCAGCTCCCCAATCAGACGAATCCCCAAAGTGGTAGGTTTGAGTCGGTGATTTGGCCATTCTTAACCATGCAAATCAAAGGACCGCTCTCATAGGTAGGAGTTCACAACTCACTCAAGATTAAGGTCATGTTACCTATGGTCATCCTAGTGAAATGAAAGTCTCAATTATGAACGACGTTATATAACGAGACTAAACATTTCGTGGTCCGGTCTTATACAAACTCCTTTGTATAAAGTATCCCCGCCCACATGTCTAATACACGAATGATCAAGATCAGATCATTTGTAGCACTTTACAACATTTTTAACACCTACAAAGCGGGCCACACTCGTAGTGTTACAAGGATGAGGTATCCCTCCTTTATCCATATACTTCAAACCATTTAGGTTCTCACTAAAAGCACGATCCACTTGTATGTCTCCACATACATGCCTAAGTTACAACGATAACCAGGGACCTTAGTTTATTGGTTTGTGGTTAATACAACTAAAATATCTCATATTTCATAGATTGAAGTGAATAAAATATCATATATTATAAATCACAAAGAGTTTTTTCATACAAGTATTTACAAACTACAGGATCCTACGAGATTTAGGGCATCAACCCCAGCACTCCGATCATCCATCCAGCCTCTACCTAGGTTACCAACCCTACCACTACCTCAGTCACCCATTCCACCTCTACCTCGCTCACCCATCCAGCTTGTACCTAGGTCACCCACCTCACCTTTCCCTTCAGATACCATCACCTCATGTGTTTCACTTCCAGTTCAAGATCTCGATACCACCACCTCACCCATTCCTCTTCCACCCGCAGAGCCTAATACCACAACTTCACCTATTTCTCACCCACCCATAGAGCCTGATACCGCTACCTCACCCACCCTACTTCCACCTCTAGAGCAAGATACCGCTGCCTTACTCAGTATCCTTCTTCATCTAGATCTTGATTCGAGTAGAGAGGACATTGAACTTCCACTTTCTGAGATTCATGTCTGCTGGAGCCAGTGCCTATTTCACAATCTGACACCACGCATCTCGATCTATTTATAGTATTGAGAATGTCCTCAAACTCACAGTTCGTAATATATTAAACATATTCTATTTTTAATAAAAGTATTATTGAAATTGCGTTATGATATAAAATCCAATAAACGAACTCATGCCTATAGTATGAATACTTTAACTTTATGTAGAGATATAAAAGAGGATCAAGTTATAGTATATAGTTTAAAAGGTCTATAAGTATATGGATGAGATTGGGTACCTCATCTTAGGGACACTATGGATGCGGCCCACTTTGTATACGGATACAAATGATATGATCCCAAAATCGTTCATGTGGAGACATGCGAGTAGAGGCATCCTATGCAAAAGACGATCAATTCGATGACCTAGGATAACTTGATCTTAATTTTGAGCAAACTATGAACTCCTGTTTATTCGGGATTATCCTTTGATTTGCATAAGTGAGAGTAGTTCAATAGCACTGCTTGATAAGCCTCCCATTTTAGGGATAAAATTGGATAGATAGTTGAGGACATAGTCCTGCAAGAAGGAATTCACTCCTACCCAATTTAAGGTTAGCAGATAGGTTCTTCTCTTAAGTATTGATTCCTGGTCTTGAACAAAGGTACCCTACCCTCTTATGATAAAAAGGGACATGGTTTATTAGTTTGACTATAAACCAATAGTTCAATAGAGGATCAGTGGTGACTTAAGGAGCAAGATGTATTTACAAGGGTAAAATGGTAATTTTGACATAGCTATAAATACGAACGACCTATGAAGGATTGACTTACTGATTATGGTTAAATCAAGTGGACAGAAATATATCTGTAGTGAGGAAAGTGCAACTATTGAGCTATAGTGGTATGTCTCGGTAGTTCACGAATTTTAATTAATTCGAATTAAAGAGTTTAATTAGTTAATCTCAAATCATTGGAACTCATGATATGTAGGTTCATAAAGTCCCTCTACTAGCTCATAAAAGATTAAATTTTGAATTAAAATATTGAGTGAATTTGAAATGTTCAAATTCGGTTTTAGGGTTTAGATTTGAAATGTTTAAATTCAATTTTTAAGGTTTGGAGAATTATATTCGATATAATTAACGCTTAAATTTATTGAAATTAAACGTATTGGAGAGTTCAAAATATTTAAATAATGATTTAAATATTGATTACATAAATAGGGATTCATGTTTGAATTAGGAGTTTTATTAATTTAATATTTGATATTAAATTATTATTTAAATTAATTATTAATTTTTAATTAATTTCAAGTTTCAAAGGAAATTCAAATTTTTTAAATTGAATTTAAATTATATTAAATTTATTTTTAAATTAAATATAATTAATTAATTTGAAATTGGAATTTTAAGTTTTAGTGGAAAAATCCAAGTTTGAGATTTCTTAGTGGATTTCTCCACATTCTTACTCCTATCCCACTTGGATAATGCTAATTGAAGTGTCAATCAACTGACCCTTGTAGTGCTTGCATGAATTAATTGAATAAATATTTCATTTTTTTCAGAAATGAAGGGCATGCATTCAGTTTTTGAGAGAAAAAAAATTTGTTGAAGTTTTCTCTCAAACCCTCTCCAATCCACTCTAAATTCCTTTTCAATTCAAAGTTCCACCACTCAATCCAAGGCTGAGAATAGTAGAGAAAATACTCTTGGTAGTCTACTAAAGAAATTGAAGGTCAATTTCATGGATATAGCAAGGAACAAGTGGAAATCTATAAAGGTTGTAAAGCTAAAACCCTTTCTTTGAAATACTTGTTTTTATATCATGCTTGTTACTCAAATTAAGTGTAATTAGAGAGCTTAATGATTCTGTTTGCTTTCATTTTATGCATGTTTACTCTATCAATTGATATCAGAGCATGATTTAAGCACTTAATTAACGTTAATTTGAGTTTGGTGGGTGGATTTCTAGATATGCATGTTTGGTTGACTGATATGGTGTTCATCCAAATTTGGTATTAGATTCCTCTTTAACTATGTTGTTATATTTTTAACTGGCTCTTGTTTGATGAGCCTTAATGTGTGCTTAAGAGTCTGTAATTTTATTGGAGTCAATAGAGTTGAAATTAGGTTGTAATTGAAGATTGAGGCAAGCAAGCTCAGCTGGATTTTCTAGAGAAAAAGCCACTACCAGGCAGCATTGCAACATTGTTCTTCTTGAAGCCCGAGGTGTTGCAACGCTGAGTTGGAGCGTCATAGTGTTGCTCAACCCAGCCCAGAAATGCGCGTGCACATGAATTTGTTCGCAGAAGTGGTCCAATTCGATCGGTTCGATGGCATAGGGTCTAGTTCGACCCACTATGGTCCGGTTCAGCATCTTTTGAAGCATTGGAAGGTCGGTTCGGGTCAGCTTGTGCGGTCCAGAGACAACTTGGACCTATTTTTGAATGTTTTATAATACATTAATTTTTTTGCTTGCTTAGGATGCCAAAGTTGATCCATATCAGTGCTGTTTAAATATTTTATGCATGTGATGTATGTTATATTTAAATTAAACATGTATATGCATATTGTATATCATGTAGATTTAAAATCCCACCATAGGAAAGCATGTTTCATGCATTAATATATGTTATAAATTGGTTATAATATATATACTATGCATGATTAGGGTGTCATAAGTTTAATATAATTGTTAGATTAATGTATAAAATGCTTGAGTATATTTTATAGCATGTCCATAATTTTATAAGAGCTATAAAATGAATTAGACATTTAAAATCTATAACAAAGATAAGATGCATGCTCACTTAGGTTCAATAACAACTTGTTTTAATAATTAAAATAGGTCGTTATCTTATAAAACACAGTTACAAACTCAAATGGTCTATAATCCTGTCTAAGTCTGGAGGTACTTAAGTTGATAGTTTACGTAACACTTGCTATCTGGGGATTATAGCCAAAGTACTGAGCATTGTTAATCAGTTTTATGAGCATGTGTGAGCGATATGAGGTAATAAAATGGTTTTATCACTTAGACATCGTAGGTTAAATCCAAATATAAGTGTTATACTTGGAGAAACCACATAGACTTAGGATGTTTATTAGTCAAAATGTACCTAAGTACAAGAGATACCCAAATAATTAGAACATTTCAGTGGGAGATTAATTATATATATGATATATTACTTTTAGCTCTCACGTCCCTTAGAATTCATACCGTGAGATCCATGCTCGGTTTCGTGTCGTTTTTACTGTGACTGCTCCATTTGAAAAGTGTTTGTATGGGTCAATAACAAGGTGAATAGGGGAAGTAGTTCATAGTAAGTGGGTGTAGGAAATGTGTCAACATATCCTACAGTCTCTTCCATTAGTTTGAACCGTGAGATTCTTATATCACGCCTTTTGTCCTTTTTAGGTGGCACTAGCTAGTCATTTTTACAGCGATCCCCTCAGAGGGTTGTAACATAGCATTCAGAACAACCCAAACATCATAAATGAATAGGGTTTCTTAATTTCGACTTGAACATTGTCTTCCAATTCGGGGGAATATTCATACCATTCTATGAAATTTAAAAATGGAGGGTCACACTTACAAGAGTTACTAAATGTTAACTAAATTCTTGACCGAAAACGGTAACTAAATGACTATAGGAATAAGAGCTATTCTGGATATAGTATTTAGTCAATAATGTCTTGCTTTAGTGGCACGAGATGATAAAGAGAGAGCTTCGTCTATCGATGAACAGCGGATTGACGAAACTCTTGGCATTGCTTTGTTTTTCTCTCCTTTCCTATCAGCGAGTTCCGATCCTTTTGTTCGAAATTTTTTTGAGTGCCCCTCGGTAGCATCTATTTTGACTCACCAAAGTATCATTGTAAATAAATAAAGAAATATGAGTACTTTATTACTTTTGCTAAAACTGGATTTAGATGCATTTTTCTCATAAAACTTGTTTAGGTTTCAGCATGTCGAACTCGATTATACAACTCTTAGCCTCAGATAAGTTCAATGGAGAGGGTTATTCAAATTGGAAGTCAAACATAAACACAATATTAGTAGTTGATGACCTGAGATTCATTTTAACAGAGAAACGTCCTCCTCTTCCCAATCCTAATGCAACTCGAAATGTTTGAAATTCTTATGACGGATGGGTTCGGGCTAATGAAAAACCCAGAGCCTATATTTTAGCAAGCATATTTAATGTGCTTACTAAAAATCATGAAACCATGGTAACTGTTAGAAAGATCATGGAGATGTTGCAAGGGATATTTGGATAGCCGTTCTCATCGGCACGACATAATGCTATAAAATACGTTTACAATTTTCATATGAAGGAGGGGACTTATATTAAAGAATATTCATGGACATGATGGTCTAGTTCAACATAGCGGTAACAAACGGTGTTGTCATAAACGAGAGGAGTCAAGTTAATATGATAATGGAATCTCTTCTGAAGAGTTTTCTAACCTTTCGTACAAACGCTGTAATGAATAAGATTGATTACAACTTGACAACTCTTCTGAATGAACTCTAGACTTATCGATCCTTAATGAAAAATAAAGAAGGGGAAGAAAATGTTGCTTCCCAAAGGAAATTTTAGAAGGGTTCATCATCAAGTTCAAAACCCTTTGAAAAGAAGTATGGATCTTCAAAGGATAAGAATATCCAAATGAAGAAAAAGGGAAAAGGGAAGAAACAAACTCTTGCTACTAAGAGCAAGACGAAAGTTGCAAAAGGAAAATGTTTCCATTGTAATGTCGACGGGCGTTGGAAATGCAATTGCCTAAGTATCTTGTGGAGAAGAAAGCTAAGAAGGAAAATCAAGGTAAATTCGATTTACTTGTAATAGAAACATGTTTAGTGTAAAGTTCTCACTTAACTTGGATACTAGATTCAGGCGCCGTTAATCATATTTGCACTTTCATTTAGGAAATTAGTTCCTATAAGTAGCTATCAAAAAACAAAATGACTTTCAAGGTGGGAACAAGTGAAATCATTTCAACAGAAGCAGTGGGAGACATCAAGTTCTGTTTTGGAGATTCTTACATTTGACTAGAAAATGTATATTTTGTACATAAAATGAAAAGGAACTTAATCTCTGTATCTTGTTTACTAGAACATATGTATAAAGTCATTTTTTATGTAAATGAAGTGTTCATGAGTTCAAAAGGTTTTCAAATATGTACAACTAAACTTGAGAATAACTTGTATGTGCTAAAACCAACCGAGACAAAATTTATTTTAAATATAGAGATGTTTAAAACAACAGAAACTCGAAATAAGAAAAGAAATATTTCTCCTAATGCCTATCTTTGGCACTTAATGGCACTTAAGACTTGGTCACATAAATCTCAATAGGATTGAGAGATTGGTAAAGAATGATCATCTAAATCAGTTAGAGACAAATTTTTACCTCCATGTGAATCATGTCTTGAAGGAAAAAGGACTAAAAGATATTTTTCAGAAAAGGTCTTAGAGCCAAAGAACCTCTAGAACTTATACATTCAGAACTTTGTGGTCCGATGAATGTTAAAGCTCAGGGAGGATCTGAATATTACGTTAGTTTTATTGATGATTATTCCAAATATGGCTATGTTTACCTAATGCATCATAAGTTTGAGACTCTTGAAAAGTTCAAAGAGTATAAGACTGAAGTTGAGAACTTATTAGGTAAAAGGATTAAAACACTTCAATCAGATCAGGGTGGTGTGTATATGGATTTATAATTCCAGAACTATTTAGTAGAACATGGAATTCAATCCCAACTCACATCACTTGGTACACCACAACAAAATGGTGTAGTAGAAAGGAGAAATCGAACCTTGTTAGACATGGTTCGTTCAATGATGAGTAATGTTAAGTTACCTTAGTCCTTTTAGGGGTATACAGTACAAGCTGTTGTACATATGCGGAAAATGGTTCCCTTAAAAAGTGCTTCAGAAACACCATATAGAGTTATGGAGAGGATATAAAGGTAGTTTCGTCACTTCAGAATTTGGGGATGCCCGACACACGTGTTAGTGCAAAACGCTAAGAAATTGGAACGACGTTAAAAAATATGCCTATTTGTAGGATACCCTAAAGAAACAAAAGGTGGCCTATTGTATGATCTTCAAGAAGATAAAGTATTTGTATCAACAGATGTTACATTCTTAGAAGAAGATCACATAAGAAATCATCAACCTCGCAGTAAACTAGTATTAGATGAGATGTCTAAAGAATTTATAGATAAATCAACAAAAGTTGTTGATCAAGCTGGTCCTTCAACAAAAGTTGTTGATCCATCACATCATTCACATGGGTTGAGAATGCCTCGATGTAGTGGGAGAGTTGTTCAACAGCCTGATCGCTATATGGTTTTAATAGAAACTCAAGTCATCTTACTTGATGATGGCTTAAAGGATTTGACCTTTAATCAGGCAATGGAAGATGTAGATAGAGATCAATGGATAAAAGTCATGGACATAGAAATGAAGTTGATGTACTTTAATTCTGTCTGGGAGCTTATAGATCAACCAGATGGGGTAAAACCTATTGGTTGCAAGTGGATCTTCAAGAGAAAGTAAGACCAAACTGGTAAGGTGAAGAGACTCGTGGCAAAAGGTTTTACCTAAAGAGAAAGGGTAAACTATGAAGAAACCTTCTTTCCTGTTGCCATGATTAAATCTATTAGAATAATTTTATCATTGTTGCTTTCTATGATTATGAAATCTGAAAAATGGATGTCAAGACAACCTTTTCTAATGGTCATCTTGATGAAAGTATTTATATGTCTCAACCAGAAGGGCTTATCGAACAGGGTCAGGAGCAAAAAGTTTGCAAGTTTAATAGATCCATTTATGGATTAAAACAAGCATCTCGATCCTGAAATATAAGATTTGACACTGTGATCAAATCTTATGGCTTTAAACAGAATGTTGACGAACCTTGTGTTTACAAGAAAATAGTCAACAAGACTATAGCTTTCTTGGTACTTTACGTTGATAATATTTTGCTCATTGGAAATGAGACAGAATTCCTTGCTGACATAAAGAGATGACTAGCATCGCAATTTCAAATGAAAGAACTGAAAAATGCATAATATGTTCTTGGAACCAAATTGTTCAGAATCGCAAGAAAAGAACGTCTAATGTTATCTCAAGCATCTTATATTGACAAAATGTTGTGAAGTATAACATGCAAAATTCCAAAAAGGGTATGTTACCTTTTAGACACGAAATTCATTTATCTAAGGAACAATGTCCAAAGACACCTCAAGAAGTTGAGGAAATGAAAAGAATTCCTTATGCATCAATAGTTGGGAGTTTGATGTACACTATGTTATGTACACGTCCCGACATATACTTTACAGTTGGCATCGTCAACAGGTTTCAGTCCAACCCTGGACATAGCCATTAGACTGCTATTAAGAACATCCTCAAGTGTCTTCGGAGAACGAGCGACTATATGCTCGTGTATGGTTCTAAGGATTTGATCCTTACAAGATACATTGATTCTGATTTTCAGTCTGATGTAGATTCTAGGAAATCTACTTTAGGATCAGTATTCACTCTCAACGGAGGAGTTATAGTGTGAAGAAGCATCAAACAAAGTTGTATTGCTAATTCCAGATGGAAGCTGAATATGTAGTTGTATGTAAAGCAGCCAAAGAAGCGATATGACTCAGAAAATTCTTGACAGATTTGGAAGTGGTTCCAAATATGCATCTGTCGATCACCCTGTATTGTGATAACAGTGGAGCAGTTGCCAACTCAAAGGAACCTAGGAGCCACAAGCACGGAAAACACATCAAGAGAAAGCACCATCTCATCTGGGAGATAGTACACAGAGGAGACATGATAGTCATGAAAATAGTCTCTGAAGATAATCTTGCTGATCCATTTACGAAGGCTCTACCGATTAAAGTGTTTGAGGGTCACCTGGTAGGACTGGGACTATGAGCTTCATAAATCTAGGGCAAGTGGGAGAATGTCAAGGGTATATAGATGCCCTAGTTTATTGTATTTTCTCTTTTTCTCAACATTGTATATTTATATATATCTGTAACCTACTGGAGTTTTAGTCCAAGTGGGAGATTTTTTAAAATGTCCAAAAACTCGCAGTTCGTAATATATGAAACATATTCTAGAGTGCTTAATGATTCTATTAGCTTCCGTATTATGCATGTTTACTCTATCAGTATGATCCTTCTGTGAGTGGAAAAGCTCTTTGTTCATATTTGTTATTCGACATGCTCACTCTTTTGTTATATTTATGTAGGTTACGATCGAAAGCCGAAAAAACGCTCGTAAGAGGAAAAGTGTTGACAAGTACACACCTCCAGCCCTACAAAGAATAAAATATTGAAACAAAAGAAAAGTATGGTACAACTTAGAACATGAGGTTCCATCTGCCATCTTTACAAAAATGATGAATTGGATTGTCGATAAGAATACAGACCATGAGGTTCAAGAAAATTCATTTAGGTCATTGTCTAAATCATTTTTTTAGGAATTGACAGAACCAAGTTCATAGGTTTAGTGCGATGTAAGTTTACAATCCTTGTCTTTTTTAACAGTTGGATACAATGAAATCCTTACTGCTAACTGATTCGTTATTCTGGATGCAGACCATAAATACTTTGTTTTGGTTCATAAAAGATAAATTTTACAACCGACCGGACATGTGCACAAACAAGTTTACCATCCTGTCATTTGGAATAACGGTAACTATTTACTACACTTGTGAATATGACTATATTGGTTGTTTATTACATGGTGCTAATTTTGAATTCATTGTGAAGAGTCACCTTGATGCTTGAGATGAGGTATATAAGTGGATTAAGACCAAGTCGACACTGTATGTTGCCATAGTATAGGGGAAGAAGACACGTATAAGGATTACATCATGGGTAAATTTGACGTCAAGTGGGCAGATATGGATTTTGTGTATACGACATGAACATCGGATGCTAATTTCAATGGACATTAATTGAGGCCGGTTGTTTGTGTTGGTTTCACTCCCGTCTAATATGCCAAAGAAGAAGCTAGAGTCTTGGCTTGAGCTATTTATTTTGCACCCTACCATCTATCCTTCACTATTGTGGTTTGAAATGTTCGAAGCCGGATGTAGATATGTTTCATTGAAAAATATCCTGACCTACTACAACGAGCATATTGTTGGTATTGACATTCAACATGTGGAAGCAATTAGGATCTTAAGCATTCTAATTCCATCAATTTTAGTAAAGAAACATGCAAGTTCAAAACAAAGAAGTAGGGTTTCTAAAATTTACCTTTGTTGAACTCTTCAATCCTTCAATTTCAGCTCAAATTTCCTCAGCAACACCTTGTTGACTACCACTTGATCTTCCTTACTATTCTCTAGGCCCTTAGATTGGATTGTGGGATCCAAAATGAATTTGAATTAAGGAAGATTGGAGAGAATTTCTGGTGTTTGGAGAGGAAAGAACAACCCCTTGTTCTTCTAAAAAACCAAAATGAAATGCGTGAATCCTCAACAAATTGATTTCACTTTTAATTCACCTTCAACATGCATTTAGAATGCATGAATAAATGACACCAAAACAACTTAAGTCTTAATAGAAATTTAACGCCCAAAGTGGGAAAATCCCACTAAAACTAACTTTCAATTTTTAAATTAAATTCATAATTCAATTTTTCTAAATTTTGAAATCAAAATTTCAAAATTAAAAATAAAATTATAATTTTATATAAAATATTAATTCATTGACTAATATTATATAAAAACCTTTAATTTTAAACAAAATTAATTCCATAATTAATTTTGTATAAATTTAATTTTAAACAAAATTAATTCCATAATTAATTTTGTATAAATTTAATTCTTAATAATTAATTAAATAATTTTATTAATTTTATTAAGTTAATATCAAATATTAAATTAATTAAACACCAATTCCTAATACATGAATCCTTATTCATGTGAATATTATCTAATTCTCCAATTCTGTTTAATTCGATAATTAAACGTATAATTATATCGTATATAATTACCAATTCCCTTAATTCGAATTTGAACATTCCAAATTTACTCATCGTGTTATTCCAAGGTTTAGTCCATTTATGAGTTAGTAAGGAAACCTAGTAGAACTACAGATCATGAGCTCCAACAATCCAAGATTAAATGGCTAAAGTCTTTAGACCAAATCAATCCACATTCGTTAACTACCAGGTCACTCCACTAAAGCCCAGTAGTTGCACTCCCTTCACTGTAGATATATTTCTGTCCAGGTCACTCCACCGGTTTTTGTAATAATGGCTGGGTCAAAAACTGTTTTACCTCCGAGATTACATTTTGCTCCTTAAGTCCCACTAATTCTTTAATGAACAATTGGTTTATGATCTAATCATCAAACCGAGTACTCTTGAGCTAATGAAAGATTGGGACCCCTTGTTCAAGATCCGGAGTCGGTACTTAAGGGAATTGTTGGGTTTTATGCTCTAAAACTCATAAATAGTGAATGTAATTAGATGATCGTCACTAAAATGTTATTAATGTTTTTCTCAATAATTTTTATTGATTTTTTATTTAATTTTGTCTTATTAACCCTAAAATCCAATAAACATCTTAGGTTGTCTTATAAGTCTTGAACTGTATGTAGAGACATATAGGGATCAATGTTCAAGATACAACCTAAAGGGTCTATAGTATAGGGTAAGGTTGGGTACCTTATCCTGATAACACTATGGATATAACCCACTTTGTATTTGATACAAATGCAGTGATCCAACACATTCGTGTAGGATATACACGAGGGGGTATCCTGGACAATGAGTTTGTACAAGACTAGACTGCGAAATAATAACCACCAGATAACTTCGTTGACTAGTTAGGTTTCTATTTCAATAGGATGACCTAGGCAACTTAGTCTTACTCCTGAATATAATATGAACTCCTATTCACGAGGGATTGTCCTTTGGTTTGTAGGATGACTCAATATGCCTACCATTTTGGGGATAAAATCGAGTGGGTAGCTGAGAAAATAATCATACATGATGGATTTCACTCATTTCCAACTTTAGAGTAAGTAGAGGGGTGTTCCCTTAATTGGTGTCTCTGGGACTTGAACAAACAGCCCTACCCTCTCACTAGCTCGAGAAGGTTTCTGTTTAATGGTTAGACCATAAGCAGGTTGTTCATTAGAGGAGCACTGGTACTTAAGGATATAGAGGTAACCTAGGGGTAAAATGGTAATTTAACCCAGCTGGTGTTACAAACACTCGTGAAGGACTAACTTGTTGTTATTGGTCTATATCCATGGACACAGAAACATATCTGTAGTGAGAAGAGTCAAATTGTGGGTCTTTAGTAGAGTGTACCTACAGTTAACGAATATTGATTACTTTGGTTAATGAGTTTAGCTAATTAATCTCACATTGTTGGAGCTTCTGATGGGGCTAGTGGAATATCAGCAGTTCCAGCATAATCCTAATCAGACTCTTGCTCGTACCTAATCACTGCTGAATTGCAGGTCCATTAGGTTCCCTTCCTAGCTTGTAAAGGGTATTAAGGTAATTTGTCATTAAATTGAACTTGAAATGTTCAAATTCAGAATTGAGATTTTTTTATGTATGTTGATACATTTTAAATAAAATTTAATTTTAGATTTTATTATTAATTTTGGATATAATTCAAAATTAATAAATGAGAGAGCAAAATATTTGAAAGGAGTTCAAATATTAATTTAATATGAATAAGATTCATATTGAAAACTATAGCTTAAAAATAATGTATTGGATACGCATTAAAACTGTAGGTTAAATGAGAGAAGTGTTTTTGAATATGATTCAAATGGAAAATTAAATTAAATATGTGATATTTAATTGAATGATTAATTAATTGAAGAATTAATTAATTATTTTATTTAATTTAATTTTGAATTTAATTAAATTGGTTAAATCAAAACTATAGGTTAAAATTAATACACATTAGATGCGCATTAAAACTATAGGTATGTGAGAAGGAACCATTTAAATATGATTTAAATTGTTATTGATTTTTATTTATTTAGTTAAATTAAATAAATATTTCCATTTAATTTTAATTAAATAAAATGTAAAACCCCGCGTAGGGGAGTTACTAGAGACGTGGGATAATCACACGACTCCTCATTTTCTCTCATCTCAAATCTCCCATTTGCCTGCAAGAATAAGGAGGATTCCAAGTGGTGGTACTATTGTCAATTCGTATGGAAGAATTCCATAAAATTCCCAAAAGGTTTACAAGGTGGGATTTCTTCTCTTTGTAGGTTTTGTTCCTAGAATTGCATGTTTAATCTATTTTGATCTATAGTTTTTATCCTAAAATTGTTTTGATTTTAAATGGCATTTTGAAATACATTTTGGGTTATGTATGTTATGACTTCCATCCTTAGGGTTTTCATCCCTACAAATGGTAATAGAGCCAAATGGTATTATCAATTTGGCCATTTAATTTTTTTTTTTCATTAGTTTGGTGTACATTATGAATGTTATGGTTTGCAATTGAATGTTTTTTGCAATATTTGGCCTTAGATTTACAATTTTGATATGATCAATTAAAGGCCCCTGTGTTTTTTTGACATTATTGTTGTAAATCGTTCCTCTATAAGTTCGGGTCTAGAATTAGGGTTCGTGTTGATGAAGATCGAGACCAATTTAGCCAAAAATCACAATTCTACCGACATTCTGCATCCCTGCACAATTCTCAGAGAATTAAGGTTAGCAAAGTGGGTCAGGTTCGATTGGCTTAGCTTGGTTCACAGGTTGGTGATGCAGTTCAGGTTGATCTGGCCCGGTTCTAGAGTGACAGAAGAAATTCTATGATAAAATTAACTAAATTAGTGTAATTTATTGCTTTATTTTATCCTAGGAGCCAAAAAATTACAAGTTCATTTGCTATTTAAATGCTTTGTAGATGTCTTTTAAATAAATCTCACCTTAGGTTAAGCATGTTTATGTTTTTTTTTTTTTTGGTATATTATAAGTGTTATAATGTATGGTATGAAATGCATGATTTATGGTATGATATGTTAAATATATGAAATTGGAGAAGCATGTTGCATGACATTAATTAGAAAATATAATTAGTTATATTTATTAATGTATATCAACATGTTTGGTTGATTTTCAAAATATTATATAAGTTTAATATTTAATTGGAAATCAATATGCATTGAGCATGACACATGAAATGTATGTAATATGGTTTAATTTTTTAATTAAAATATGATTGTTAATTAACTAAAACTATAGTGAGCATGTTATTGGACTAATCATTAAAATTTATAATAGTTATAAAAATTAATGATTAGCAACCATTAACCTATAACAAAGAGTTGCATGCAAACATAGGATCTTAGGAAAAATATATTATTACTTTTAAACTGTTTAAAATTAATTAGATCTAAGATCACATTTCTAATTAGATTAGAATAATTACTTAGTTTCTTTTAAAATATTTTTAAAATTGACTAAGTAGGACAAATAAGATTAAGGTTATAAGGGAACTCAACCGATACAATTCTGTCTAAACTGTAGGTATTTAAGTTGATAGTTTACGTAACACTTCCTAATTGGGAACTGGATCAAAACTTGAGTTGAATTAACCGAGGTCCTATTAGCATGAAATGTCACTAGGTAAATCAAATGGTTTAATACCTAGAACTTTAGTATAAAGACCTTATTATAAGAGTTATAATAGGCATAGACTTAGATAGATTCATTAGCCAGAATTTAGATAAGTATAACAAAATCCTAAAATAATTAAAACATTTTAGTGGGAGAAAAATGGTATATATGATATATCAATTTTAAGCTCTCATGTCCCTAAGAGTTCACACCGTGAGATCCATACTCGGCTTCGTGTCACCCTAGGCGCGAACTCTCTTTGAAAAATGTTTGCATGGGTCAATACCAAGGTGAATAGGGGAAATGTTCATAATACGTGGGAGAAAGATACGTGTCAACGTATCCTACGGTCTCCTTCATTAGGTTGCATCGTGAGATTCTTATGATTTGCCTGCATGTCGTCCTAGAGCAACCATCCCTTCGAAGGGCTTAATCATTGGTTTCAAAACAATGCAAATTCCAAAAATGGATAGGATTTCTTAGGTTAATTTTCTACAGTTATCTTTCCTAACGGTAGCATGTTGAAGCATACCTCTAAAATTCAAAAATGAAAGAGTCATGATAACGGGCAGAAATGCACGTTATCATAGTGCTAAGTTATTAAACAATGTTGGATTGCATTGATGAAAAATGATAAATTCCATCCATTAAGCATAAAATCTATAATATTGCGGTCACGTGCGTCAGCGCATTGGAACTATTGATTCTTGTATTTTTTATGCAGAATATGCGTAAACGCATTGCAGATATTGTGATCATATGAATTCATCGGTCAAGCGCAACTTCACCGCAAGACTTTGCATTGATCGTGCTCACAAATATTCACCCAAGAAGAATCACCGCAACATGGTGGACGCATCCGGACGAAAGGACAATTAAGATCGATGGGACAGAAAGCTGACAGCAGTCAGATCCAAATTAAGTTGACAGCCGATAACGGTCACAAAGTACATCCAGCTTTATCGGTGACAATTATCCGGCACATCAGTCAAGCATTAAAGCTGTCCAATCTGTACAACCAGGAAAGAGAAGCCGCCTTTCACCTTTTGATGCCTTATAAATACCAAGTACATTCTTCAGAGAAGGGGTTAAATAGTTGATTAGTTCACCATTTTTAGTTCACACCTTTGTCCATAGTTTTCTTTCACCTTTTTAAGGCGAACGCGAGGAAGAAATTATGCCGATAGATCGTTCCTACAAGCTTGGGAGAGCACCAGAAGCTACTAAGACAGAGAGAGAGCCGACTCCTGCGGAAGCGGGAATATCTTTAGTTCAGAATAGAGATTCCAGTATCAAAATCCTCGGTCAGCAAGGAATTTCTACCAGGCTCTCTACCTTAACTTCCATTAGAATTTTGTACTTAACTTCTATATAAGAATAGAATTTCTTTCTCTATATCTGTTCACCCTCTGTGATCCACGCATGAGTAGCTAAATTAGTTGAATGGGTTGAGAAGTATTTAGCTAGCACAACGAGGGAATCTTCATTCTTTGTGATTATCTTGTTTATGTATGCTTCATTCGTCTATTAGAGATATTCGGGAGGGTAGTCTAAGGGCAGGATCTAGACTTGGGAAGGTCAGGTCAGAATCTAGATTTGGAAGAACTAGATTAGAACGCATGAACGAGAGATAGGCGCTTAGGGATGAGCACTATTTGTTATCAATGTATCGCATGCATCTTAGCAATAAGATATGATTGTATGCGGTCACCTTGCTTTCATGCATTTTGCATCAACACATAAGACAAGAGTAGAGACTTAGGAATAAGCTCTATGGACATTTTGCATGCAACACTTGCGTCCTAGATTTAGGAGCATCGCATTTACATTAGAAAATGACTTGCTGTGCATAGTAATAACATGGTCACATAGTCTGTCGCATTCCCAAGTAATGCTAGCTAAAGATCTTCTCAACCCATTCATCACATACTCATTGCATTTATCAACGCAACTTTGTTTCTCAGATCCGCCGCATTTATTTTATTTCTTTTTATCAACACAATAACAAACCAACCACCTTATTTATTTACCCAGATACCGCAAAGTTTTCATAAGAAAATTATCAACGCAAACTATTTTCACAAGTCCCTATGATCGACCCTGGACTTACCAGGAAACTCAGGGGAATTTACACTTGAATTCCGCTGGGGAAACTTGAGTGCAAAATGCAAACCCATCAACGCATTTCATCCATTTTCCACATTTAATAAAACAACGCATCAGGTCACACTTACAAGATGAATTAAGTGAGTTAATGAATCATTGACCAAACTAACGGTAGATAAGAGCTATAGGAATAAGAGTTATTCTGGAATTAGTAATTAGTTGAGATAGTCTCAATTCAAAGGATGGATAGTTGATCACCCTTCGATGGCTGTTGTCCTAAACCTCTGAAGTATCGTCGCCAAAACTAAATCAATAGTTTATTTAGGATTCCATGATTGCTTATTTTTTTCCTGAATTGATTAGATATTTTTTGTGATAGGTTAAGGCAAAGATAACTAAAACGATTATTTTTTTTTGTTTCAGCATGTCTTCCTCAATTATTTCCCTACTTAAAAATGAAAAACGAACCGAAGAGAATTACGCGACGTGGAAATCTAATTTGAATACAATTCTAGTTATAGATGATTTACGGTTTGTCTTAACTAAGGAATGTCCTCAGGTCCCCGCTCGTAATGCACCCCTAAATGTTAGGGATGCATATGATCGATAGAAAAAGACCAATGAAAAGGCCCGAGTCTATATCTTGCCGAGTCTTTCTAACGTACTCAAAAAGAAACATGAGGCCATGCTTACTGCTCGTGAGATCATGGAGTCCGTCCAGAATATGTTTGGGCAACCATCCATTCAAATCTGGCATAAGGCCCTCAAATATGTTTATAATACACGTATGAAGGAAGACCAATCGATTAGAGAACATGTTCTCTACATGATGGTCCGGTTTAACATGGTTGAAATGAGTGAGGCAGTCATTGACGAGCAAAGTTAGGTGTCTTTTATTCTGGAATCTCTTCCGAAGAGCTTTCTTCAATTTCGTAGCAATGCGCTTATGAATAAAATCCAGTACACCATAAAAACTCTCCTGAATGAGTTGCAAACCTACCATACTCTTATGAAAGGTAAGGGACATATAGAAGAAAAGGAAAATGTTTGTCACACCCCGCTCAAGATTACACTCTTAATCTGGATGGAGTGGTGACTACAGCAGTTACGAACTCTTTTGCTAGCACTTACTGCCTATCTAACATGTTGAATTTGCTCGAACCTTGAATACGTACATTTCATCAATATACTGAACAAATTAACTCATAACTTAACACATTTACATTACAGGGTTTTATAGCATTTCATACATGCATATTACAACTTAATGAGCCCCATCTAGGATACTAGTCCCTATCTGACAGACACATGTGTACTAACTAATACAGGTCTTCAATTAAGCTTCCTTCGACCTGACTCTTTAAGTGGCAGAGCAGCAGCAGAGAAGTCTTTTGAGAACTGACCGCTACCTGAAAGGAAAACATTTGAAAACATGAGCTAAAAGCCTCATAATTTCCATACATAAATTTAATATTAAGACTGAAAGTTTTAACTGAAAACATAAACTTGACAACTATTATTCATGTCATCATCAACATCACATAGCACTTTTCTTACTTTGTTAGACTATGCTTTAGTCTATTTGTCTAGAGTGGCCCTTTTGCTCACTCCTTATCATTCTATACCGCATACTACTTAACTGGAAAGGAACCCTTTTGTTCACTTCCTAAAAACATAATTTGCATCCTTAGTTGAGAGAGAACCTTTACTCAATTTCTCAATGTCAATCCATAGCTAATGTGGAATGATCATGACACTACCAATAACAATTTTTCTTACATTCATGTGATTTTAGTTTAAGTACCGTCATACCTTGGGTACTACTGCTCAGGTACCTTCTCCGTGTACTTTAGTATCGAGCTGCTCGGATACCTTCTCCGTGTACTTCAGTATCGAGCTATTCACATTCTAAAACAAAGCTTTAGTACCTTCTCCGTTACTTCAGTACTGAGCTATTCAATTTCTAAGACTGAGCTTCAGTACCTTTTCTGTGTACTTCAGTACTGAGCTACTCATACTCAACTTACATATTTTTATCTTTTAATGACTTAGTTGCCCATAAACATTCTATACTAACGCATCCTCATGGTCATTGAAAAGCACAGTATAAGTATAACATTAATGTGTGATGCGTTGCTTGGTAACTGTTTGAGAATAGTTGTCATAAATAGCTTTCAGTAAACATGCATTGCTAAACATTCATAAGCATTAGCAATTCCAAACTATCCTTCTAGCCTAGGAGAAGATATCACTGTCTTTATCCTTAGTTGAGAGTGAACTACTAAATCTAACCCTCAACGTCAACCTTAGTTGGGGAGAACCCTTTTGCTCAATCCCTCGACGTCGTATTACCTACATGCACGTGGTTATAACTGAGTACCATCATACCTTAGGTACTTAACTAGGATACCTTCTCATTGTCCTTCAGTATCCTTAGGATACCTTCATTGTCCTTCAGTATCCATCGTATAACTAGTCATAAACATTTAGTTGAAAACTAAGGCTTAGTGCTCAAATCATCATACTAGTTCATCGTGAAAATGGAGTTACTAAAACATGCTGAAAGTATCTTGGACAAGATAACATACTTAAATCATGTCAATTTCCATGGAAAACATGCTTTACTTAGCATGAGAAATAACCTCAAACATATGTTGCTTGGCACTTCATATAAACACTTAGCATGAGAAATAACTTCAAAGAAATCATGGTTTCTAAATCATTAAAACATTAAATTATCACATAGTCACTCACAGCTTTGAGCTACTTCTTATAGGTTGATAAGCGTCCTTGCGTAGTGTTAATTCTGTGGTTAATAGCAATATTTATTTAGCTATTGTCGAAAGCCTTCTTTTTATACTTAACTCACATAAATAAGTTTCTCTCTAATCTTCCCTAATCAACCCATCGTATACCTTATTATACGTTAGTGCCTTAGGAATTTTCTTAGGATTCAAGTCCCATGTTGCGATCAACTTGCCAAGTGCATCCCAACTCATCACATGTTATCGCAACCTTCAGCTTCTTATGCGATGAAGCCTTCAATGTGAACTTTCTCTACCTAGCACGCAAAGTCTAGGGTGTCTTGGTGGTCAGCAAGGCGTTGTCCTCACGCTCAAAAGTGAGCTACTTGCTTATTCATCCCAAACAGCTGCCTGTTTGTTCAAGGATTTCCAGATTCAGATTCTTCCATTAATATCTCAAATTCTAAAGCTTAATTCAAGAAATTTCCTTGTACAAACTTATTCAGCAATGTCCCAGGAACCTTTCCTTAAAATTGCAGCTGCAGACTTCCTTTGGTTCGATCTAGAGCCTCACATCTTCATCGATGGCTCGATTTCATCCGAGAACTATACCTTTTGTTACTTTTTCACTTCTTCAGCCTTACCCCGGTGAAATATTTTTCTGATAGCCCAACCCCTGAAACTAGACTCATCAAGCTTTCCAACAACACCAAGTTCTCTCAGATTTTGTGGAGGAATTGCTCAAACCAAACTTCTGAATTTTATCCTCCTCTTTTATACCACCGTCCAGCACACTGCATAAAATTTTATTGTGCCACCTGCACCTTAAGTGGGTTTAATCCATCTAATTATGACAGCTGGCCCCTTCAGCCAATGTTTAAGGGTAAATAGCTTCCCTTACTTCACATAAGTGCTTTAGCTTCAGCCAAAACCATCGCAACATCATCTCGTAAAGCTGGGGGATCATAAGGTTTTTTAGCCAAAACCATCGTAGCCTAATCCTCGCTAGGTTGGATGATCACAGGTCTTACCTCCCCGACAAGCTTCTCTGTCGCGTGCTCATACCTTGCCTCGCAAGGCTGATCCTCTCAAAAAGCCTCGCAAGCTTTGGTTGCTACACACGCAACCTCATGCGTCCACACTTCTCCATCAATGCATGCCTACACTTTGCTTCCATACTTAGCCAATTTTTACTTGTTATATTATTTAAAACACACCCAACTAAGTATTTCTAATACTTAGAATTTTCTTCCTCCATCTTTGTACTTTCTTTACCTCCTTTCATAATTTTACTTAACATGCTTGTTACTCATTTTTATAGGAAAAATAGAGTACGGGGTTGACAATGTTGCCCATTCCAGAAAGTTCCATAAGGGTTCATCCTCAGGAACTAAATCTGTACCCTCATCTTCTAGTCATAAGAATGTCCAGAAGAAGAAAGAAGGAAAGGGGAAAGCTCCCTCTATGGGAAAGAGTAAGGAAAAGGCCAAAGCAACCAACAAGGGCAAGTACTTCCACTGCAATGTGGAAGGTCACTAGAAGCAGATTTGCCTAAAATACCTTACTAAGAAGAAGAAGGAAAAGGAAGGTAAATATGATTTACTTGTTTTAGAAACATGTTTAGCAGAAAATGACCACAATACCTGGATACTTGATTCAAGAGCCATTGATCTTGTTTGTTTTTCTTTACAGAAAACTAGTTCTTTCCAGCAGCTTATTGAGGGTGAAGTGACGCTTAAGATTGGAACTAGAGATGCCATTTCAGGTCGTGCAGTGGGAGCTGCTAGGTTGTTTTTTGGAAATAGATTTTTATTTTTAGAAAATCTGTATATAGTTCCTAAAATGAAAAAGAACTTAATATCTATTTCCTATTTAATTGAACAGTTGTATTCCATAAATTTTTCATATAATGACGCGTTCATTTCGAAAAA
Source organism: Benincasa hispida (assembly GCF_027475165.1). Classification (NCBI taxonomy): domain Eukaryota; kingdom Viridiplantae; phylum Streptophyta; class Magnoliopsida; order Cucurbitales; family Cucurbitaceae; genus Benincasa; species Benincasa hispida. The sequence goes on from NC_143483.1 coordinate 13,457,460, forward strand.
TGGTGTACATATTTGTTCAGCAAAACTAGAAAACAACTTGTATGTGTTAAGATCAACCAAAACAAAATCACTTTTAAATCATGAGATGTTTAAAACTTCTAATACTCAAACTAAAAGGCAAAGAATTTCTCCAAGTAACAATAAATACTTATCTTTGATACTTAAAATTAGATCACATTAATCTCGATAGGATCGGGAGATTGGTCAATAATGGACTTCTAAATGAGTTAGAAGATGATTTATTACCTCCATGTGAATCTTGTCTTGAGGGTAAGATGACTAAAATACCTTTTAGCGGAAAAGGTTATAGAGCTAAAAAGTCCTTAAAGTTCATACATTCGGATCTTTGTGGTTTAATGAATGCAAAAGCTTGAAGAGGGTACAAATACTTCATCTCTTTTATAGATAATTATTCGAGGTATGGTTACTTATACCCAATGGAACATAAGTCTGAAGCCCTTGCAAAGTTCAAGGAGTATAAGGCCGAAGTTGAAACTTTGTTAGGTTAGACTATTAAAACACTTCGATCTGATCGTACATGGATTTAAGATTCCAAGACTATATGATAGAACATGGAATCCAATCTCAACTCTCAGCACCTGGTACACCTCAACAAAACGGTGTATTGAGAAGGAAAAATAAAACCTTGTTAGACATGGTTCATTCTATGATGAGTTATGTTCAATTGCCTAGCTCGTGAGACTACAGTTCATATCTTGAACAACGTTCCCTCGAAAAGTGTTTTTGAAACACATTTTGAGTTATGGAAGGGGCGTAAACCTAGTTTGCGCTACTTCAAAATCTGGAGTTGTCTAACACATGTGCTAGTGACAAATCCTAAGAAATTGAAACCTCGTTTAAGATTATGCCAATTTGTTGGTTACCCTAAGGAAAGGAAGGGTGGTCTATTCTTCGATCCACAAGAAAATAAAATGGTTGTATCGAAAAATGCTACATTCTTGGAAGAAGACCACATGAGAGATCATAAACCACGAAATGAAGCTACTGAAGAATCAACAAGAGTTGTTCATGATGATGTTGGTTCTTCATCAAAAGTTAATGAAGGGACTAGCACTTCAAGTCAGTCTTGTTCTTCTCTTTCGTTGAGAGTGCTTCGACACAGTAGAAGAGTTATAACACAACCTGACCATTACTTGGGTTTAACTGAAACTTAGGTCGTCATACCAGATGATGGCGTTGAGGATATATTGTCTTATAGGCAGACAATGAATGACATAGACAATGACCAATGGGTTAAAGCCATGGACGGCGTCAATGTACTTCAATTCAGTATGGGATCTTGTAGATCTACCTGAAGAGGTTATATCGATAGGGTGTAAATATATCTACAAGAGAATGAGAGATGTATTTAGGAAGGTACAGACCTTTAAAACTAGACTCATAATAAAGAGTTATACCCAAAGAGAGGGGGTTGACTATGAGAAAAAATTTTCCCCTATTGTTATGCTTAAATCTATATGAATTCTCTTGTCTATAGCCACATATTATGACTATGAAATATGGAAAATGGATGTCAAGATAGCCTTTCTGAATGGCAGTCTTGAAGAGAATATCTTTATGTCTCAGCTCGAGGGGTTCATAGCCCAAGGTCAAGAGCAAAAAGTTTGCAAACTGAATCGATCCATTTACGGGTTGAAACAGGCATCCAGATCTTGGAATATTAGATTTGATACTGCGATAAAATCTTTTGACTTTTTGATAAGCCTTATGCTTACAAAGAGATCATCAATGATAAAGTAGTTTTCTTAGTACTTAATGTGGATGATATTATACTCATTGGGAATGATGTAGGATACCTTACTGATGTTAAAAGTGGCTAGCAGCCCAATTCCAAATGAAAGATTTAGGAGAGGCACAATATGTTCTTGGGGTCCAAATAATTAGGGATATATCTCAAACAACTTATATCGACAAGATGTTGATTCGATATTTGATGCAGAACTCTAAGAAGGGTTTATTGCCTTCCAAGCATAGAGTTCATTTGTCAAAGGAACAGTGTCCTAAGACACCTTGAGAGGTTGAGGACATAAGACTATTCCCTATGCCTCAACTGTTGGCAACTTAATGTATGTTATAATCTACACTAAGCTTGACATTTGTTATGTAGTGGGAATAGTCAGTAAGTACTAGTCCAATCCAAAGTCAGACCATTAGACTGTGGGTAAGAATATCCTCAAGTATCTTAGGAGAACGAGGGACTATATGCTAGTGTATAGAGCTAAGGATTTGATCCTTACGAGATACACAGATTTTGATTTCCAAACTGACAAGGATTCTAGGAAGTCCACATCAGGATCAGTGTTTACCCTAAACGGGGGAGTTGTAGTATGGCATAGCATCAAGCAAGGATGCATTGCAAACTTAACCATGGAGGTTAAGTATGTAGCTGCTTATGAAGCAGCAAATGAGGCATTTTGGCTAAGGAGGTTCCTAAGTGATTTGGAACTTGTTCCAAACATGAACTTGTCGATCGCCTTATATTGTGACAACAGTGGGACTTTTTCCAACTCGAAAGAACCTTGTAGCCATAATCGAGGAAAGCACATTGAGAGGAAGTATCACCTAATACGGGAGATTGTGCAACGAGGAGATGTGATCGTCAAAAAGATCACTTCAGAGCACAATAATGTTGATTCATTTACAAAGGCTCTCTTGGCTAAAGTGTTCGAGAGTCATATAGAGAATCTAGGTCTATGAGATATGTACATTATGTAATCTAGGGCAAGTGAAAGATGTGTAATTTGCTTTGTATTTGTAACATCCCCGTTGTTCCATGTAATATATATCCCACTAACTAGAGTTTTAGTTCAAATGGAAGTTTGTTGGGTTTTATGCCCTAAAACTCTTAGATAGTGAATGTAATTAAATGATCATTATTAATAAATAGTTATTAATCTTTTTCTCAATAAGTGTTATTGATGTTTTACTTATTTTTGTCTTATTAACCCTAAAATTCAATAAACTAACATCCTAGGCTATCTTATGAGTTTTGAACTATATGCAGAGACATATAGGGATCAATGTTTAAGATACAACTTAAAGAGTCTATAGTATAGGGTAAGATTGGGTACCTTATCCTGGTAATACTATGGATACAACCCACTTTGTATTTGATACAAATGCAATGATCCAACGCGTTTATGTAGGAGACACGTGAGTGGGGGTATCCTGGACAATGAGTTTTCATAAGACCGGACCGCGAAATAGTAACCATTAGATGTAACTCCGTTGACTAATTAGGTTTCTATTTCAATAGATGACCTAGGCAACTTAGTCTTACTCCTGAGTATATTATGAACTCCTGTTCACGAGGGATTCTTCTTTGATTTGTATGGGTGAGAGTGGTCAGTTCGTCGACTCAATATGCCTACCATTTTGGGGATAAGACCGAGTGGATAGCTGGGAACATAATCATACAAGATGGATTTCACTCATTCCCAACTTCAGGGTAAATAGATGAATGTTCTCTTAAGTGATGTTTCCGGGACTTGAACAAAGGGCTTTACCCTCTCACTGGCCTGAGAGGTGTTTCAGTTTAATGGTTAGACCATAAACAAGTTGTTTATTAGAGTAGCACTGGTACTTAAGGATGTAGAGGTTACCTAGGGGTAAAACGGTAACTTGACCCAGCTGGTGTTACGAACACTTGTGAAGGACTAACTTGTTGTTATTTGTCCATGAGAAACATATCTGTAGTGAGAAGGGTCAAGTTGTGGGTCTTTAGTGGAGTGTACCCATAATTAATGAATATTGATTAATTTGGTTAATGCGTTTAGCTAATTAATCCCACATCGTTGGAGCTTCTGATCTGCAGGTCCATTAGGTCTCCTTCCTAGCTTGTAAAAGATATTGAGGTATTTGTCATTCAATTGAATTTGAAATGTTTAAATTCAAAATTGGGATTTTTTAAGGTATGTTGATACATTTTAATTTAATTTTAGACTTTATTATTAATTTTGGATATAATTCAAAATTAATAAATGAGATAATGAAATATTTGAAAGGAGTTCAAATATTAATTTAATGTGAATAAGATTCATATTGAAAATTATAGATTAAAACTAATGTGCATCAGATACGCATTAAAACTATAGGTTAAATGAGAAAAATGTTTTTGAATATGATTCAAATAGGAAATTAAATTAAATATGTGATATTTAATTGGATGATTAATTAATTGAAGAATTAATTTTTAATTTAATTGATTAAATCAGTTGTAGGTTAAAACTAATACACATTAGATGTGCACTAAAACTATAGGTTATGTGAGAAAGAACTATTTAAATATTATTTAAATTGTTATTGGTTTTTATTTATTTATTTAAATCAAATAAATGGTTTTATTTAATTTTAATTAAATAAAAATGTAACTCCCCACGTAGGGGAGTTATTAGAGACATTGGATGAATCCCACGTCTCCTCACTCCTGTCTCATTTTCTCTGTATAAAAAAAATAATGATAATAATAAATAGATACAGAAAGGAGCATTTTTTTTCTCTCCCTGTTTTTTTGGTAGAAGCAAAAACTATATGTTTTCCCTAAAATTCTCCCAATTTCTAAAGAGAATCCCACAATTCTCAAATCCTCAATTTTCTTGCAAAAATAGGGAGGAATTCAAGAGGTGGTACCCATTCCCAATTCGTACAGAAAAATTCCATAGAATTTCCAAAAGGTTTGTAAGGTAGGGTTTATATAAAAAGTTGTTTTGATTTTAAATGGCATTTTGAAATACGTTTTAGTTTTTGTATGTTATGGCTTTCGCTGTACCTTAGGGTTTTCATCCATACAGGAATAACCACTCCACTATCCCTAAAAGCGGTAGGAGTGAATTTCATCTTGCACCCTATGTCCCTAGCTATCTATCCAATCTTACACCTGAAATGGGGGCTTATTGAGTTGGCACTGTTAGGCCAACCCATCCATTAAAATCTAAGGATAATCCCGAATAAACAAGAGTTCATAGTTAGCTCAGGATTAAGGTTAAGATACCTAAGTCATCGTTTTGAAATAGTCAATCTTAAATAGTAAACAACGTTATAAAGTAAGAGTGACTTATGTCTTGGTCTGGTCTTATACAAACTCTTTGCATAGGACGCCCCCACTGACATGTCTTCACATGAACGATTCAGGATCATATCGTTTGTACTAAATACAAAGTGGGTTGCATCCAATAGTGTCCCCAAAATAAGGTACCCAATCTTATCCGTATACTCTAGACCGTTTTGACTATTTACTCGAACTTGATCCATCCTTATGTCTCCACATAAAGTCCAAGTACTCATGTAATAGTCATGGATCTTAGTTTATTGGATGTAGTTTTTACAAATGTAATTTACATATTCAATAACAGTTTTATTGAATAAACCTCAATAACATCTTTACTCTAAATAGAATATGTTTAATTTTACAAAACTACGAGTTTTAAGATATACAATCTAACACATACAGCACGGGTCTCTTGATTGAGGCATATTTTCAATAAAACTTTTAGAATAGTGATGGTGGTGATCCTTCTGTAATCATTCAGGAAAAAAATGAATGACTATAGGATGCAGTTAGTATATCAGTTGTGAGCAAACACTCCATATTTTTTATATATATAAAATCTCAGTGTAATTTTACATGCGATGTAGATAAATTGGAATCTCAGTATAATTTTTTATGTATATGTAATATATAAAATCTCAGTGTAATTTTACTAACATCTCGTATATAGATAACAAGACTTAGAAAGAGGGAGACAGTAGAAAGGGTTATTAGAGAGAGCGAGATATTAACAGAATGAGTCATAAAAAGAGATAGGATATGCTAAGTAACGTTACTAAAGAAAGCGAGACTTAGCAATAGCAAGACTTAGAGGGAACGAGACATAAAGAGATAGCATGTGCTAAGTAACATTACGAGAGAGAGCGAGAATTAGTGAGAGCGAGACTCAAAAGGAGCAATACATTAACAGAACGAGTCATAATGAGATAGTGGATGCTAAGTAACGTTATTAGAAAGAGCAAGACTTAGCAAGAGCGAGACCCAGATGGAGCGAGACATTAACAGAACGAGTCATAATGAGATAACGGATGAAAAGTGGCATACAATTTAAACAATTTGTTTTTAAATAAAGCATACATTAAGGATTGAAAGTGGCACATACAATTTAAACACTTTAGACAGTGGGCCTTTGTTTGTACATAGAGCATATATTAAGGAGGAAAAGTGGCACATAAAAAATCAATCTTGACCAACATTTGGATCATTTCTACTATGTTTAGTATGTTTCTCGATTGTGAGCGATTCATTGTAGTTTTGTCAATGATGCCCATAATTCCCACACCTATCACATTTTACTTGTCTAGATGTTTTCCACTAGATGGTATTCTTCGTACTCTTCATCGCCCGACCTGTGCCACTCTTCTTGGAGGAAGAATATTATTTTCCATATATCCCAAAGGTCTATTTAGCAATGTGGCCGAGGGGATTTACAGGCTCTGCATAAGCAGACATGAGGGAGTCAACACTATAAAATCAACTGCAAAGACTTTGGATAGGGATAATTCGTTCCTTGGCGGCAACAATTGCATGTGAACATGGGATACCAAGTGAATCAAATTCCTTACACATGCATTCCTTCGTATGAAGGTTCACAATATCGTCCAATCAATTGTCCCGCACATGGACCCTTAACAATCAATCGACTCAACTCGATATCGTTTGCCTTTATCACACTCACTTGTTAATTAGTTTTCATAATAGTTCGAGTGTAACGTCATTTGAGATGCCCAATAATTCCTACGTTCATAAAAGCACGACTGGATGAGGCCTCTAACATGTTCCAACAAGCACATTATAAGCCAAAGTCAATATTCTTTAGTTAAGGAATTGAAACACTCTGCACTATTTGGCCATCATGTTGTCGTATTTTCCTTCTGTTTGGTAAAACATGCCCACTTTCAAGATCGATATCCTCCAAATATTTCGTTACAACACCATCTCAAAAACTACAAAGTTGTCTCAATGTGATTAGAACTCTGACATACGAAATGCCCTGGTTGCATCCTTGAACATCCTAATACCGTACTATCCTTAAAGTTTGAAATGATATTATTTTCTATGTGGTACGTGCACAATCCATGAAATACCATGGGAAAAGTTGTACGAATGGCATTGCCAATAGATACCGTCTGATCGAACACGAACACCAAATTGAGGGGTTCTCCAATGGCACACTTCAAACTCAACATAAATCATTTTCGTGCTCGATCAGTTTCATTATCCACCATGGCATATGCTAGTGGGTATACTTAGTTGTTACCGTCCATAGAAACATCGACCAACATGGTTCTTTTGTATTTTCCTTTCAAATGCGACCCACCAACAATTATCATAGGCTAACAACTTGCAAAACTTCTAATACAAGACCCTAATACCATAAACATATACTTGAAATGCACGTCATCTTCAAGTTCGATTTCAAACATTGTACCTGAATTCTCCATTTCTAAGGTTTTCCCGTACGTATGTAAAACAACATACAACTCTTTTGAAGTACTCTTAGTGAGAGCATAGGTGGTTTCCCTTGCACTCCATGCTTTGTCGTAACTTATGTTTATGTCATACTCTTTCCTCATATCCTCTTGGGTCTGATGAGGTTTATAAACACGTCCTATGCCTGTAAACTTATCTTTAATTAGCTGGCCAACTACCACAGTCGTTGCTTGTCTATGGTCATGATTTGGAATTCTAGGAATTCCAATAGAACATGTGGGTGTTCGCATATACTTTGTGATCTCGAATATATTACACCTTGATACTTTTATTGCACGAAGGCTCCATTTACAACTCTCCACAATACATTTGACAGTGAACAAAGTCTTACTTGACTTCCTTACCTTATATTCAAAATTATGGTTTATGGATAGAGTAGATAATCTCATTTTCAAGTCACTTTTACTCAAAAAAAAAAAAAAAAAAAAAAGTTGACCAACTTCAACATCTGACCCAGATGAAGAGGTACCAAGCATAATCAATTCTCCTCTACGACATGAAAACCTGGATTATGGAACCACTGAAGCTACTATAGGTCTACACACCTCTATAGAACCACAATCCATATAATCCAATCTTGTTGATCTCTCATTACCAGCTATGAAAGGATCACGCTCTATTAGAGGACCACGATCCATAGAATTCAATCCTGTTGATCTCTCCTTACCATCTATGAAAGGATCATGCTCTTCTGGAGGACCACAATCCATTGAATCTTCTTGATCTTTCATTACCAAGCACTGGTTGGTTACTCTAAGTTTCTCTTTCTAAGTCCTATGAATTAGTGTGATCATTGCCTATTGATAATGTTGATAGTTAAGTGTTCATAGACAATGGAATGTTATCCTCTTCTCGATTAAACTCATATGATTCCTCGTATCGTCTGTCTACACACGTATAATCATCAAAACTCATATTCACATTTTCATCATGGTTCGATTTTAGCATTACGAATAGTTGAACTCTAGAAAGATCTTCCCCATAAAAGAAGAAAGCGAACATCACCACTGTTCTGTATGTACCTGGAGGGGCATTATAGTCAAGCTTATATTTAACTCTTATGTTAACATCAAAAATCAGAAGAACTTACATTTGTAACCCTGTAAACATTAGCTTTAAGTTCTTCATACTTCAATGTAATAGGCACAATGATTCCTGTCAGCTCACCTCTAATATAAAGAATTTGGTTCTCATCCCAATCACATCCGTATCGAATGAGTGGACAATTTTCTGTTATCCTACAAAGCAAGAGAACTTTTTTCATTAAGATGTACAAGGAGATGAATATCAGTCCAATTCAATTCTACTCTCGCTCTCCCATGTTGTTGCTCTCTCGTGCTCTCACTCTCTCTCTCTTTCTCGCTGTCACTCTAAACTTTTGGCATGATCTCTCCCTCTCACTCTCCCACTCCTCATGCTATTACATACCTTTTTTGGCAAATCACACAGCTCGTTCTGGAAAAAATATGTTCCAATCTGAAAAACCTCGTTCTGGAAAACCTCGTTCAATAAAAACTCCGTTCAACAAAACACCATTGAAGTGAACCCCATTCAACAAAAGCACAGTTGAAATGAAATTTAGATTTGAAATAATTCACCATTGTATGTTTAGGGTATTAATGATTTGAGGTTTCAGACAGATTATTTCGTGAAAATTGTCAAATCCTTCGTACACGTACAAAAAATCACATCACGAAGAAAGAGCGAGAGTGATAACGACAATGAGATAGAGGAGAGCGAGAACACGCTAGAATGAGTGAACCGAGAGTGATACTGTATCGTGAGGGAGCAATTCCCTTAATCTGGTTTGGCGATAACATTAATAGAGGATATTTGACATTTTTTTTTTTAGAAAAAAGAGGTTATTTGCCATTTTATGTCCAAATATTGGGTCATCCGTACAAATTTCCTGAAAATATTTAACTTCCAAATTTTTTTCTAATAAATCCAAAAAAATTTGATAACCTGGTGGAGTATCTGACATAAATTTATTTAAAAAATAAAAGCCTATCAAGTATAAGTTTACAGAACTATAGAATCATTTTAAAGTGTAACAACCTACCGACAAAATCTATGTACTAAAATTTAAATTTAACTAAATCTTTAAGACTAAATTAAAATTAAAACCAAACGATCCAGACAACTAAACTTTTAAAATAAAAAAATATCTATAGTTATAGTTACATGTCAATTTTTACTTTTATTTATAGCATTCTGAAATTTCCAAATTCATTCCCATTAAATTTCAGAAATTTCAATCAAATTAAGATGCTATCTAAAAGTTCAATTTCACCTCCATATAAAGAAAATTGCATCCAGTTAGGAACCAAGGTAGTATGGGATGCCTTTGTCCCACATTGGTTAGAATGCGATGACCAATGTGGTACTTAAGTGGATTGGCTCACCCACCCCAATAACTATCTTTTTGGGATGTGGTTCTCTAAAGTGCTTAAGTACCTAACAAATGTTAGGCCTTCGATTGAGTTGTTAAGAAATATGTGGAAGAGTGTATGTCAAATGAACAAATCTTTTGATGGATAAAGCCAAAGGGCATGATGTGATCTTAGTGTAGTAGTGGATAGATTGAGCAAGTATGCTCATTTTTTGGCCTTTTCAAATTGTTTATGGATGTCCTCCTCCGTTGTTGATCTATTATGGGGATTATTGCACTTCGAATGCAACATTGGACCAACAGATGCGATAGAGATGTTGCCTTTTGTAGATAAGAAGAGAAGGGATGTAGAGTTTCAAGTCGGAGAGTGGGTATTACTGAAGTTGCATCCTTATCGCCAGATCTCAGTGCGACAAAAGAGGTGTGTGTTTGTCTCCCAAGTATTATGGTCCATATCAGGTTATTGACATGGTGGGATTAGTAGTTTATAAATTGGAGCTTCCATCAATAGTGTCAATCCATCCAGTATTCCATGTTTCGCAACTTAAAAAGATGATGGGACAACCAGAAGGGAGGTCATCTGTAGATCCTTTAGTCAATGAAAACCATACCTGACTGATCATACCTAGCTAACTGAACAAGAGGTTGTATTGGGTTCTCGACCTCAATTGTCTCGTCGGGGGCGTGAGGTTTTGGTGAAATGGAAAGGGTTGCCGAAACACGAGGCTACTTGGGAGGTGTTGGATGATTTTCAAAAATAATTTCTGGAATTCTACCCTGAGGACAAGGTAAAGGTGGAGGAGAGAGGTATCGTTAGGCCTCCGATTGTACTGCAATATCAAAGAAGAAAGAATAAGGGTAATATGGAAAAGAAGAAGTTACGGCGGTTAGAGGGGTTGGGGACCACAATTAAATGACTTTCAATTCGGTTGGGAGAAGTTCTTGTTTAAAAGTGGAGGGAAGCGGAAAAGGAGAGGACATTGAACAACTGAACATTTTGGGTGAGGGAAGTTGAGCTCTCCCGTTTGTTGGATGTTCGGGCTAGATTGATCGTGTAGGGGCGATAGGAGAGTATTGCTCATCGTCTACTTCATCTACTAGACGATCATGTAGTAGAGCAAAGGTGATCGTGTAGTAAATGTAAACGATCGTGTAGGAAGGGAGAGTGATCTTACAGAGGATAGGCGTGATCGTGCAGTTGCTGTTTGTCTGTCATCCCGTAGCGAATTATATGTAAAATCATTTAGCGAAACCTATATACGATCGCGTACTCACAATCTATCAATAAATAAATTCTAAATGATCTGATTCCTATCACATCCCAACCAAATAAACTCAAAGTGGAAAAGTTCTCGAGAACACATTCTTGAGCGCACCTTATTATAACCATCTTGATGAGTAGCCTGTACATGTTTATACTAAAAAAGTGTTCGGACCCAAAATTTCGAAGAATTGAATCTTAAAAAAGGACATATTTGGATCAACTTTCTAAGGACTTAAAAGGCTGAAATTTGCGTCGAATTTGGAAGTTGGGTTCTTCAAATTTCTCAACTATGCAATTCAATACTCGCATGGTATATTTGGAGTACATAACCCAAACATCTATGGACAAATGGATTCAGACAGGACATCATTTTGGGATAAATTAAGGAGTAAATTACAAAGAATTTCAGCAAAGTAATTAAACAGAGGCGCTTCAATAGAGCTTTATCCTCGTGTGAATGGCACTCCTGCAGATCGGACATGTCTGGAGGTCTTGTCCACATTCACAACACGTCTGTAATGAAAACAAACACACAAACATTCATTATTCAGAACATTTGACCTTGGATTCTTGATTCATGTTCTTCCATAATAGTTGAAAGAAATTGCATAGATCTCACCTGGTGTCCACAGCCAAAAGCCATGTCCTTTGGATTGCTGAGGCAAATGGGGCAGACCTGTTCAAAATAAGTACAATCTTAGCCTTTCCACTAGACAAGCTTGTTAAAAAAAAGAAGTATCTATACACCGCGGAAGGGATTTTTTTTGTTGGTAACTCATCCACCGTTATTGCACAGATTCAGAAGTAAGAAAATAAGGGTGAAATAGCATAAAATATCAAAAGAAAATAATTAAAAATTACTAAGCATTCAAGAGGTTCGCTCTAGTCGAGAAAATATGTTTTAACCATTTGAGATACGTTCAGATAGGCATTCGAGAGCTTTGTGTTTTTGTCCCTATTACCATAATCTTCCTAGTTTTCCCAACTAAAGCTCCTAGTCCTAACAGTATCCTTGGATAGGGAATGAAGATCAAAGGAGCAAACTGAGGATCAAACTAGTGATAGTAGGGCCACAGTGGATTGCGTTGAACTTGGTTGGGAAAACAAATTCAGAAATCTAATGTAGGGATGCCAGGCTATCATCAAGTACCACATAAGAGTTGGGTTGAATGGAGGGAAGACTCGAACTTCATACATAGTCTAACATCTAATTTTGGAAACATGCCTACTAGATTGCTCTGATGGAGTAGTTTGATCTTTGATTTCAAGATAAAGAGTCTAGGCAAGCTAGTTATATTTGCTATTTTGTGGAACATATGGTTGCAAAGAAACGAAAGAATGCATTCTAACGTCTCTCTCTTTACATGGGTGTTTTTTTTTTTTTTTTTTTTTTTTTTCCGGGGTATGGTCTCATCACCTTTCAATGACAACTGCTTTTTTCATTTATTTTTTTTTTTAAAAAAATACTACTCTGATCAATAAATCAAATTCAGAAAGGATTGCCAGAACACAAACACCTTTTACCTATGTTATCAATTAGGCCAAATCTAAAAACATAGGGAGTAGAAAGAAATATGCCCAATGGTGGGAGCTTATGCATATAAAGGTCTTGAACATAATACTAAAAACATCATAACAATTTCTTGCAACAGCAAACATAGGAAACACAAACACAGTAATTGTTGCACGAGGCCAAGCAACAAGGATGCTCAATTTGAATTGAAGTTGAAGTGCAATTAGTATTCTTTTTGCACTATTCACTTTTTAGGAAAATGTCCTTTCTTTCAGGCTAGAAATTGCCCCCACTATGAAACTGCTATTACATTATACGCTGAACATGATCCGTTAGATTATAGAAAATAAGAAAAAGGGTGAAGAAAACATGCCAGACAAGATTAAAATTTAACTGACCTGGTTATCATAAGTTGAGCTTGCTACAGGAGGAGCTGTACTAGTCCTAGGAGGATTTCTCTGTTCGGGGAAAGAGGGCACACTTGGCTCATAATTGGAAGACCAGGTAGGCTTTGAACTACTAAAAGATTTTGAACTACTGAAAGAAGCTGCGCCATAGACAGGTGGAGGAAGTGCCACTCTCTGGGGAGATACACCCTTGCGACCACTGCTCAAGCAAACAAAACGTCATCATTAGAAAAGAACAGTGACATAAGGATTGTTTCTGAGACCTGTTTCTAAAAATTTTTATAAAACGGTTCTGAGAGAAAAATGTTTCCCATTTGATTTAACTTGATATCTGCTAAGGAAAGATGTTTGTAATTCTGTGTTTCTGACTTCTTTTCATTTTATTAATAAAAAAGAAGCAGAAAAGTATCTCTTACCCCAAAATATCAAGTTCTATCGTAGCTTTGTACTGGGAGGGAATCTCCATTAATGCTGCAAGAGCAAACTCGGTTTCTTTCCGAGACGTCGGTATATTCTTCGACATAATTTCAGTGAAATTTACAAACTAGAGAGAGAGATAGAGAGTTAATGAAAAATATAAAACAGAACCTCCGGCAGCAGAGGAAAAAAGAGGAACATATAACAACTGCAATGTAGCATCCGTGAATACTTGTATATATATACATAGATCAAATGCATATGCAAGCATTTATGTGGGCACACACATGTAGGTATGTCTGTCTGCATGTAAAGATGGATGTACTAACCTGAAAATTATCAAATGCACGTGATGGGATATTGTCGTCAAATTCTCTCATCATATCCCAGGGGCCATCCCCGACTCCAACTAAAACAATTGAGAGAGGGAACTTGCTGCAGTGAAATGAAAGCATATGTTATTATTGCAAGGACAAAAGTGCTTAAAGCTATAAGAGTAAAGAGGGGAGCAGGAGGAATGTAAGAACCCCATTTTTACCTTGCTTCGACAATGGCATCAACAGTCTTCTGCTCCTGTGGACTAAGCTTCCCACGTTCTGTATCTACACTTCTAGTCACCTGAGCATAGGGGAACACTTTTAAAAGACATGAAGAAGCAAACAGATAATCTGGCAACTTAAACACAAGCCTGAGCAAGACAAATGTAGACGAGGTGAGAGCATAGAGACTCTTAGGTAACACTAATAAGATTCCCAACCCCCCCACATTCCGTTGGACATTCTATATACATGGGATTGAACTAGCCCAAAGGCTAGCATTTGCAAATTCGACACCAATGTAAGATAATATAAAAGGCATCTTTTATCTCATACTTGAAGCGATGGGTATTTTGCGCACAGCTGAGCTTGTGCAATAAATCTACATTTAAAATGCATATTTATTCATCCTAAGGTATGGGTTAGTTAATCTCATAGGTTACACAAACCCAGGTTTTGGAGAACCACCTTTTATATTACATACTAATCTATACAAATCGCTAGCTCACAAACTAATCACAAGCTCACCAACTAGACATCTTTTTATGACCTATTTGAAAAATTCACATACATTCTCAACTTCTGCATGGTAGACTTTTTAGACTCAGACTTATTAAAAACATGGGCAAAACATCCCAACGATGTGAAGTCATTCTATTAATTTTTATTATCATAGAGCCCTGTACATACTGACAGGGACACCACCAGCATTTTTTTTTCTGAGGTTCTAGAAGAATGTCAGTCCCTCTACATTCCATTTTCCATCCTTTGACATTTTCTTTAGAAATACTATATAGTGGCAGCAACCAGAAGTAATAGTAGTAGTAGAAGAAACGGAAGTTCCTCATTTCGTTTAACACCTCCCCTAGTACATAACTCAACCTATTAGAAGCAGGGAATCAGACATTTAGACCTACCTGTCCATCTGCAATTATTAGCAAAACATGGTACTGACCACCACTCTGCTCGACAATGGTCATGGCCATTTCAATAACAGGTGCAAACGAAGTTGGTCCTACCACAAAGCCAGGATCAGATTCCATATCAAAGAGACTAAGTCCTACAAATATAAGGAAGGGAGCGTAGATGTATAAAACAAACCTGCAAGTCGTAGATGTGGAGCAATTTCTTGGTAACGACTTAATACTTCTTCAAATCCATTGCAAAACCTCTCCTCCGGGAAGAAACTGAAGACATCTTGATCATGAGTTGACGCTGCCAATTCAGAAAAGTGAGCATCAGCATTTTTTTTTTTTTTTAATTCATCAAGAGCTTTGCAAAGAAAATAAAAGATACCAACCATCTCCAAACCCAAAGCAGGGAATTAAGTTATCGTCGTCAAAAGCAGCCAATGTCTTTCCAATAATTGATATTGCCTGTTGATAAGGATTTGGCTGGTCTCCAATGTGATGTAGACTTCGTCTATTAAACGACCTTGCACCTATTTGAAAATATAAAGGTCAAATTAGAATGTCCCACCAACAAATAAAAGACCATATTTTGCAAGTTAGGGCACAGAAATTAATGTTTCACCTGTCCACTCATTGCTCTTGGTGAAATCAATGCCAACAATAAGATTGGAAGACTCAAGGCCAGCACGCGCAAGAGCTTCTGTTACCTAAAAAGGACGGAAGATTACTTCACCTCTCTGAGGCTCAGTTTGATGATGATTTTATTTCCAAAAGTTAAGCTTTTTCTCTACCAATTTCTACTTTTCAAAAATGTTTTTAAAATCCGAGTTCAGAAAATGAAAAACAGGTTTCTAAAAATTTCTTTTTATTCACTTTCGGGAATTTGGCTCGAAAGTACAAAGCTAGCAACTAAGCACATGATTTAAAGCAAGAAACTAAAAACACGAAGCTTTCCCTTTTTCCAAAAAGAAGAAAAGCAAACACCCCCAAATTACAGCATCGCTTTTCATTTAAGAACGCTCAAATTACTTGAAGTTCCTTAATCTAAAAAAGAAATAACAGATTTAACAGATGCACATTAAGTCCAAATAAGAAAATTCAATGAATACAGAGACGAAGCCATCAATCTCCACTCCACAAGGGTAAAATATGTATCCATCCCTATTCAAACCCTAAACCCATTTACAAATTACCTCTTCTAAAGAATTGTAATTATCAGCAATCCTCGAGTATCTTCTATCCAACCTCCTGCCATTATCAACGTTCCCATAGCACTCTTGAGAGGATGTATAATACTGCTGAGAAGGATAGGATTGCTGAGGCACATAACTCGGGGTCTCATGTCCATATGACGATCGAGAATACCCACCACCACCCCATGAGGAAGAAGAAGTTGAGCGATAGGGCGAGGCCTCCTTCGAACTTTTGGCCCCCATAAAGCAGAACAAAGAAGTCTCTACAGAAGAACCCAACAAAATCCTCCTCTATGAATCTCAAATGCAAGATATAAAAAATAGTAGGCAACTCAAAAATTCAATCTGCAATGAATTGTCACAATAACGTGGACAGAAGAGAAACTACACCTCCTAATTAAATACTGCAGACGCGTGTAGAAATTCAAGGACGAAGTGTCTGGGAAAAAATTGAATTGAAAAACGTATTCAAAAATCAAAACAAATGGCGGCACCTATGACTTGTTCACTCAAAACCGTAAAGCCCAGCCGACTCAGAAGATAGACTTATCTGTTAAGTTTCTTCAATAACAAAGTCTAATCTGAAGACAACTCAGCCATATCCCTCAATTTACCAACAACGAAAACAGCCAAATAAAGAAAGTAAATAAACACAAAATTCACTGAGCACAGCACAACCTAAACAAAATTAAAGAAGCCCCCCGAGAAAATCATTAGTGGGTTTGTCTAATTTTTCATCAAGATTGAGTTATGCTCCCAGCATTGCAAATTTTCAATCACTTCAAGCCAATAATCATTGGATAATCGAAGACCCAAATCCCAAATTCTAAAAAGTGGCTAGAAAAAGAAAGAGGCATTGTAACAAACACCTAATGGGCGATTTCTCAGATTTGATACAAAACATAACAACAATACCTCAGCAGGGAGCAGATGGAAACAAAAGCATCCTGAAGTCTGAAAGAGATTAAAATGGATGGAGGAGTTGAACCAGTTGGGTTTGAATGGCGGATTTGAAGCGAAACAGTGGAGTTTTGTAAAGTGAGGATGTCTTTTAAAATACGGGGGTTTCGGTTTAAGCGAAGCACATGATTGATTGTTGAATGTTGCGTCTAAAAATTAAAGAAAAATAAATAAAGAAGGGGTCATTATTGAAGAAATCCGATGCCTTTATAATAAAAAGTTGAAAAACTTTAGCGCAATTTTAGCTGCTTGAAGTGGATATTACCCCATACAACATGCTTGCCACCATGAGATCTGCTGATTAGGACACTTTGGTCCCATGAAAGTCTACCTTGCTTTTAGATACCCTCTACAAATCCTGGAAATTTATTTTAAGCCATTTAACAAAAAAAAATAAAAAATAAATACGATTTGATAACACTACTTTCATCTCCAAATTTTTTTTTGTTATCTAATTTTTACCAATTATTTAAAAAATCAAACCAAATTTTGATAACTAAAAAAAAGTAGCATTTAGAAAATGTTGTTTTTGTTTTTGGAATTTGGGTAAGAATTCAACATTGTGCTTAAAAAATATACAAATCATTGTAAGAAATGTAGACGATATAGGTTAAATTTTTAAAAACAAACTCCAAAAATAAACTTGTTGTCAAACGAAGCCAAAGTTTTCATCTTCCACAACTCACCCCTTTTAAACAATTCATTGAGATAGTTTTTCGTCCTTTTTGGTCGAGATCAACCACTGAAATTTAAATAAAAAATTAAGTCTTTTCATCTTATATTCAATCTATCTTGTGTGCTTTTTTTTTTTGTTAGATTAGGATGAAAATGTAAATCATATATTTCTCTAAATCTTACCTAATCTTTCCAAATTTTGATGTTTCCCAAATTTAAAATCACATTGTGATAACCTTTTAGAAAATTTATTTGGATAATTGGTAAATCTATTTAAAAATTCAGGTAGAAAAAAAAAGCAAAAGATTTCAAGTCTGTTTTGATTGACTTAAGGAAAAGGTGTTTTTCAAAAAAATCATTTTTATTTAAACATTATTGATTTTAAAAAAAAACTAATTAAAATACGTTTGAAAAGTTGTTTTAAATAGTTGTCAAACACTCTCATTTCTTCTAAAATGACGTGTTTTTTAAAATTAAACACGGGGGCTAGTTGTAAAAGATTATTTAAAGGATATTTTTTACCATATTTTACCAATTTTATTTTTTACTTTCAAGGTGGATTCCAATGCTTTTAGGGTTAAAATCACTTTTAATATATGCATTTAAAATCAATTTTGATGATTTGATTTTGGCCTTATATAAGATAGTCTAGTCCCCGTAAGAAATAGAATTATTAAGACAAAATTCGAATAATTTGGTTTTGACAAACGATACATAAAACTTTTCAAAACTATTTACAAATATGACCTTATTTACTTTGTGGTATGTGATTGTTATTCAAATGATGAATCACTTGAGCCCTTTTAATAAATGTGTTGTTTTTTTATCTTGAAAATCATCTTTATTTATCATGTTTTTCATCTTTTCTACTAAACACTTACATTTTTAGCTAAATTTTAGAAATAAAAATAAATTTTAAAAAATACTACTTTTTTTTTTTTTTAGTTTTCAAAACTTTGTTTGATTTTTTAAAACACCCTTACCAATTAGATAATAAAACAAATGAATCCATAAGCAGAATTAATGTTTCTAAGTTAAATTTTCTAAAATAAAAAATTAAAATCTATATGGTTATCAAACAGAGTTTTAATCATCATGTATTTTACATTTTCTTCTTTTACTATTCTAAATTGTAAGTAGCTATTTGAATATAGCTCAACTAATTAAAATATTCCACCAAAATTGCATGTCAAGGTTTTAATCATAAAATTTAAAGTATTTATAATATGTTTTTAAGTTTTAAATTTTTTGCTTATTAGTTCTTGAAATTTAAAAGGCTCTAATAGCTGTCAAAACTTTAAATTTTGTGTTTAAACCGATTAAACATTTTTAAACAATTTTTAAACAATTTTGAAAAAAATGAAAATCAATTTTATGGCTACTATGTAAAAGAATTTAAAAGAACTATAACATACAAAATTGAAAATTCATTGTATTTATAAGATATTTTTCAGGCTTATAGACCTAATAAACACAAATCTAAAAGGTCAAGAGCTAAACTAGTGATTTTAAAAAAATTGTCATTTAGAGGATGTTTGGAGCATTGAGCTGAGTTGAAACAACCTAGCTCAATGTTTGGTCATTAATTGAGAAACTCCATATTTCACTTTTTCTCTCTCCTTCCAATGTTTTCCAATGACTCCACCTACTGGCCACCATTAGTGACCAACTTCGATGACATGCTCTGACGATCAGACCATCTTCAACAATAACCATCATTAATGACATGCTTTTGATGACCGCTACCTCTCGCGCCCAAACTTCTATAACCACCTCGAATGACTATCTCGGCTAAGACTGAAGGAAATAAGACATGAGGATTTCCATGAGCAGCGGAAGGATCGTTCCAAATTTCATTCAAAATTGAACATAAATAATTACAGTCACAAAACGGAAACTAATAGGTCATGCACAATACGAAATTACAGCATGCGTATAAGATAATCAAAGGAAAAATTATACATACCTTTGAAGACTTATTCTTCAAACTCCCTCGATCACGAACGCTCGTTCAGTCTCCAAGACAGCGATAAACAAACGGCGAACGCTCGAACATAACGACCGCAACACAGCACGATCAATAGCAACCACCACACGAACAACGCAAACACACAACGAACGGCCTCCAAAACCTCGAACTCAGTTGAGTTGAGTGAGGACACCACCACAATGGTTATCTTGATATTCTCAGTGTGAGAATCTAGAAGTGTGGGCTATGTATGGACTTGGTTAGAGAAAGAGACTAGAGGAACAAAAATCGTGTAGACGATTGAGTAAGTGGGAGATGAAAAATGTCTATCGTATAGATGAATGCTCAATCGTGTAGAAGAAGGCAGCCTATTGTATAGACAATGCCCTGCGATCGTTTAGCTACGACCAGCTAAGTGAACTATCATATAGTGACACTCCACGATCGTTTAGTCTCTCTATGAGCTATCATTTAGTGAAACAATTTCACTTGATAGTCTTTCCGTGAGTTTTCTTTCTGAATCAAACAACTCTAATTTTAAGAAAACATTTTTTCTTTATCTCACAGTTACCATAAAACCACCAACAACCTCCCACTTAATTGGTTATTAGAGAAAAATAGATAATTATCTAATAATTAATATTATTATAAATATATATGATAACCAACTTACCATATTATATTTATAACCTATAGTTTTAATATTTCATCTCATGAAACATATAAACCATAGTTTTTTTTTTCTATTTTATGGTACTTAATGTAAATCATATTTACATTAATCTTCCACTTGATGTATCTCATATATCACACCAATTATATCATATATAATCGAATTTTCTCTTGTCAACTTGAACATTTCAAATCAACACCAAGAACTGATTCTTAACTTGAATCCATTGAGCTACCAAGGGGACCTTATGGACCTGTAGCTTGATGCTTCAACGGTATGTGAATAACTGACTAAACTCTTTAGTCACGAGATCCACCATCCGTTAATTGTCGAGGCACTCCACTAAAGACCGACAATTGTACTCTCCTTACTACAAATATATTTTGTGTCCAATCAATCACTCAACAGTGCGATAACCCTTCATAGATCGCTCGTAAGTACAGTTGAGCCAATTTACCGTTATGCCCCTATAGTTACATCTAACTTCTTAAGTACCACTGATCCCTCTAATAACATAAGTCATAGTTTTACTATGACTGAGTCCTCTCTTCCAAAGAGAAGCTGTAGCCACTATGTTCATGACCCAGAATCAGCCCTTAAGAGAGCAATCTATCTACTTACTCCTGCTTCGGGGAAGGAATGAATTTCATCTTGTGTAACTAAGTTCCTAGCTCTCAAATCAGGAAAATCCCCAAAAAGATAGGCTTGTTGAGTTGGCAATCTGGCCACTCTCACCCATACTAATCAAAGAACTGCCCTCAAAGGCAAGAGTTCCCAAAACACTCAGCATTAAGATATGTCACCTATGGTCGTTTAGGTGAGATGTAACTTTCAAGTATCAACGGCGTTATATAAAGAGACTAGTCATCTCGTGGTTCGGTCTTATACAAACTCTTTATATAGGACACCTCCACTCGCATGTCTCCACATGAATGGTCAGGATCAACTATCTATAGTAGTTCACAACACTTATAAACCTCTACAAAGCGGGTCGTATCCGTAGTGTCACCAGGATCAAGTATCCCTTCTTAATCCTTATACTACAAACCTTTTTAGGTTATCACTTAAGGCATGATCCACTTGTATATCTCATATACATGCTTAAGTTTTCATGCAATAATCATGGAGCTTTGTTTATTGGTTATGAGTAATGCCAAATAAAATAACTCTTATTTTATTCATAACAATGTGTACAGTTTACAAACTATGAGACTCCGGGAGAATTAGGACACCAATCCCAACAAAGACCACCTCTAACAACCATCTCTAAGGACGACCACCTTCAATGTCCAACTCCACATGACTACCACCTCCAATGAGCAACTTTGACGACCACATTCGGTGAGTAAACTCCAACCATCAACTTCATCGATCATTTCTAACAACTAACTCTAACGACCAACTCAACCAATCATATGCTAGAAAAAGCAAAACAAATACAAAAAAACTTAGTCTATGAAAGTGTTTTTTTAAATACAAAATTGAAATTATTCGTTCATAGCGTTTAATAGTTGTCTTATATATAGTAGTTTATACCTCATTACTTTGTTTTTGGGTTCATCCAAAAAGTCTCATACCATTAGTGAGAGTTATTCTCCTTTATATACTCATGATCATTTCCTTATCTAGCTAATGTGGAACTTTGTTTGCATTCCTAACATTAGCATACATGCAAAATAAACCCTAGCCTACAATTTGACATAGGATGCCATAAAAAAGACCCTAAACAAGATGACCTACTTTATTGTGTGCATGTTATACTCATACACTCATATTAGGAGTGCAAGTGAAAACTGAAAAAATCGACCGAAATCGATTTTGGCTCGGATTGAAGATGGTTCGATTCGGTGATTTCGGTTTATATATCAAGAAAACCAAATATTTTCAATTTGTTCGGGTGTTTTTAGTATGAATAAAAAAAAAAGTTGATCCATCCATTAATACTTATATTAAAAATGTGGATTAGTTTACAATCGGATGAGTTGATTAAAGTGACTTTGGTGTAATTATAGTTTTAAACCAAAAGCTAAGTAAACAAAAATAACTACAAACAACTCTAAGTGGGGATGGAGAAGTAAGGGTAGGGGGATTCTTTATTAAACGAATCAACCATTCAATGGGAAGAAAGTCATTTAACGGGTGTTTAAGGTAAGGATTATGCTAAAATTATAATAACAACCTCTTACTACAGTATAAACTATTTTATAATTATCAATTAGCTACAGTCAATATTATTTCAAAACTCAAATTTGCTAAAGTATTTATTATTTGCTACAGTTTTTACTATTTTACATTCATCATTTTTTAATTATTTGTTACAGTGTTTACCATTTCCTCCTCAAACCAAAATAGCTTACACCTCAAATACATACTATAATAATCTAAACTCCAAACACAAACTATTATAATTTAATTATAATAATTTAGGATTATAATAACAATTCATTGTTCCAAACGTCCCGTAAGGTTTTTTTTTCTTTTCCAAAAAAGATAAAAGAATGGAAAAAACTAAGCAAAGATAATTCCTTGCAAGTAAACCAAATCCCAAAAATATTTATCGAGAATTTCACGAGGATGATGAATCAATTTTGTGTTCCCACTCAGCCCATGAAGTATGAACATCCATAAAATGGGAAAAAAAAAATGTAACATTTTTTTTTTTTATCGATTATATTATGTTAATGTTGATGAGATGAGATAATTAGTTTGAAAGGTTCATTTTTTTTCTTTTTTTAATTTGAACTTTCAATTTTATCCATTTCAATTATGAACTTCAATAAGTGGTATTCTTACATATAACATTTGAATAAAGACTAAATTATACAAAATGTTCTTGAATTTTGTACTTTGTGTCAAAAATACTCTTAAACTTTCAAATGCAACAAAGACTCTTACCGTTAGTTTTGGATGAAATTTGTTAAAGTTTTGTGTAAAACATACCTTTGAACTTTCAAAAGTTTCAAAACTGGTACCTTTAAACTATATATATATATATATAAAAAAAAAGGGTTAAAAAATATCCTTACTAGTATATGAACATAAACCATTGATATCGTTTTAGTTCTCTATTTCTCCTCCATCTCTTCTTCAATACCTTTTTTACTCTCATTTTGTTAACTGTTTGACATTTGTTTATCTAAATAATAATAAATATATAAAAATGCACACTTCATTTAAGGTAAATGGATTATAATAAAAAGAAAGAGAATAATAAAAGTACCAAGAAATTTTAGGACTTAAATGTTTAATAAAGTTGTACATCAGTAGTTGTATGTGTTTTCTTAGTCAAATAATTTTTTTTATTTGACTATTTATTTTTTGGTATGTTTTATGGAAGATAAAACATACTAAAAGATACAACTATTAGTTTAGGGTTTAAATTGATACAATCCTCAAAGTTCATATAAATTGATATTTGCCCAAACTTAAAACTTTAGTTTTAATTTTGGTTACTGAGAAAATTGTGTTAGACATATTTAAATAATAATATGTTTAATTAAAGTAAGAGCTATGTATATGGATTAATAATTTATCACATTGGGTTATTTTATCAAATTGTGCCCTATTATGTGATCTAATTAATTAAGATCCTAGATTCCTAATTGAGTATGGACTTAATGGGTAGAAGCTCATTCCTAGTTAATTAAGGTTTAATGGGAACCCTAATTGAACTAGTATATAAAAAGACCTTAGGGCTATGGTCCCCAATATACCAAAGCACTAATCCCATCTAGAGAGAGATCCCACTAAGGGCATTCGGAGTTTTGGTTGAGGAAAACCATAGTCATCCATCATCATCTTGAAGCTATCATCAATTTTACAATGGAATCTGGTATGTTATTTTTGACAATTTGACATGAATGATCTTAGAGTTTATCTATTCAATATAGATATAAAGAATTTATGCTAACAAGTGGTATCAGAGCATGAATTTCATGTTGGATTGTTAGTTTATGCATTTTCCATTGGCATTGTTGATTAAATTTTGGTTTCGGTAAAAAATTTAAAGAATTTTCTTTTAAAAAATGATCGACTTACTATAGCAGCGTTGTAAACTCATCAATGGTAGGATGGAAATCT
>NC_143483.1:13482510-13516510 GCF_027475165.1 Benincasa hispida
TATGCATGTGGTAATGAGTATGTGGCAATTATAAGGATTGCTCATGTGAAAAGTAGTCGGTCCAAAGAAAGGCTTTTTTTTTTTTTTTTTTTTACAGAGTTAATTGTCAGTGTTTTAATCACTACATTGAGAGTACCATTTACAGTTGGTGTTTTTTGCCCAAAGGCTGGACATCAATGTTATGCTAGGTATCTTGTTAAAGGGGCCCAATATGTGAAATTATTTTGTTATGTTTTAATTGTGAGCATATGTTTTGTTGTTTATTGTTTCAGTTGGTCTTACTCAAATATCTGGAAATCTAAGTTCAATCCCTAAGTTGAATGGATTGAACTTCAAGATTTGGAAAGAAAGCCTACAGATACTTCTTGTGTGTATGGATATGGACCTTGCATTAAGGACCGATAAACCTACTTCTACTGAGGAACAGCCAAACACGACTAATATAGAGAAGTGGGAACGGTCAAATCACATGTGTCTGATGATCATTAGGCGCTCCATTCCGAAGTCTTTTCGGGGCTCTATCACGGAAAGTGAAAATGCCAATAAGTTCTTAGCTCAAATTGAGAAATATTTTGCTAAAAATGAGAAAGGGGAAGCAAGTAGTCTTTTGACTTCTTTAACTCCTATGAGGTATAAGGGCAATGGAAACATAAGGGAGTACATTATGGAAATGTCCAATCTCACAGGTAAATTAAAGGCACTTGATATCGAGATAAATGAAAATTTACTCGTGTGTCTGGTACTTATCTCTCTTCCTGCACAATTCACTCAGTTTAAAATAAGCTATAATACTCAGAAGGATAAATGGAGTATTAATGAGCTTATCTCACAATGTGTGCAAGAAGAAGATAGGATTAAGAGAGAAAGGACAGAAAATGCTCATTTGGCAATAGGCTCTCGTGATAAGAAGAAAAGGAGAATTGTGGATGCTGCAGAAGGGACATCTCAGCAGAATAAAAACAAGAAACAAGCTAATGAAAATCCTTGTTTTTTTCTGCAAAAAGAAAGGTCACTTCAAGAAAGATTGTCCCAAGTATGCCAAGTGGCGTGTAAAGAAGGGTAAACTTTTTACTTTGGTTTGTTCTGAATTTAATTTAGCTTTTGTACCTACAGATACTTGGTGAGTAGATTCTGGTGCTACTACTCACATAAGTATATCAATGCAGGGTTGCCTGTGGAGCCGGCCGCCAAGTGATACTAAAAGATTCATCTATGTGGGCGATGGCAAAGAAGTTCCAGTTGAAGCTATTGGAAATTTTAGATTACTTTTAAAAACTGGTTGTTATTTGGATTTGAATGAGACTTTTGTTGTACCGTCATTTAGACGAAATTTAGTTTCTATTTCCAGTTTGGACAAATTTGGTTTTTCTTGTTCTTTTGGAAATAATAAAGTTAGTCTTTTTCAAGATTCTAAGCTTATTGATATCGATTCTTTAATTGATAATCTATATATGCTTGATTCTTTTGCTTCATTTAACAAGATCCTGTTATCTAATTTATGTGGTACAAAGCGTAAATTAAATGAGAATTCTGCTATGTTATGGCACAAGCGTTTAGGTCATATCTCTAAACAGAGAATTCAAAGACTTGTGTCAGATGGAATTCTTGATTCCCTTGATTTAAGTAACTTCAACGTTTGTATGGAATGTATTAAGGGAAAACAGACAAACATAAGAAAATTAGGTGTCAACAGATGCTCAGACGTCTTAGAACTAATACATACAGACATTTATGGTCCATTCCCTACAGCCTCTTGGAATGGACAACAATATTTTATTACGTTCATAGATGACTATTCAAGATATGGGTACCTATATTTCATTCATGAGAAGTCTCAATCCTTAGACGTTTTCAAGTTTTTCAAAGCTGAAGTTGAACTTCAACTTAGAAAGAAAATTAAGGCTGTCAAATCTGATCGTGGTAGTGAATATTACGGTAGATATGATGGATCAGGTGAACAACATCCAGAGCCCTTTGCCAAATACCTAAAGGAATGTGGAATCGTCCCGTAATACATTATGTCGGGCAAACCTAGTATGAATGGTGTAACGGAAAGGCGAAATAGAACACTTAAGGATGGGGTAAGAAGTATGATTAGTCATTCTTCTCTACCAAAATCCCTTTGGGGTGAGGCACTAAAGACTGCAACATATATCCTTAATAGGGTACCTAGTAAAGCAATAGCCAAAACCCCTTATGAGTTGTGGACAGGAAAGAAGCCTAGTATTAGACATCTTTACATATGGGGTTGTCCAGCTGAGGCTAGGCCTTATAGGCCTAATGAAAGAAAATTGGACTCAAGTAGTTGCTATTTTGTTGGGTATTCTGAGAACTCTCAGGGTTTCAAGTTGTATGATTCCACTTCTAGATCATTGTGTGAGACAGGAAATGCTAAATTCCTTGAGGATGTTGAGTTTGGGGGGGAAGATAACATAAGGAAAGTTTTCTTTGAAGAGGAATTGGTTTCTTTTCCTCACGTGATTATAAATGATGTTCAGGCTCCAATTCCTTACTTCATTATTGAACCAATTATAGAACAAGACAACATTGAAGTCCCCGTTGTTGAACCTGAAGTTCAAACTCAACAACCTCAAGAAGTGCCACTAAGAAGATCTACTAGAGAGAGAAGAAGTGAAATTCCAGATTATTATATTGTGTTTCTTCAAGAACATCAGGATGATGTGGGTGTAATGGAAGATGATCCAATCAACTTCCAACAAGCTTTACAAAGTTATAACTCTCAAAAGTGGATAAGTGTTATAGAAGAGGAAATAAAATCCATGAAAGACAATGACGTTTGGGAACTTATCGAACTACCATCATGAGTGAAACCAGGTTGTAAATGGATATTTAAAACCAAAAGGGATTCACATGGCAATATCAAAAGATATAAGGTTTGTCTTGTTGCAAAAAGTTTTACTCAAAAGGAAGGCATTGATTACAAAGAGACTTTCTCTCCAGTTTCATCGAAAGACTCATTTAGGGTAATCATGGCACTGGTAGCTCACTTTGATTTAAAGCTACACCAGATGGATGTAAAAACTTCATTTCTCAATGGGAACATTGATGAGACGATTTATATAGTGCAACCAAAAAACTTTGTGTCTGATAATTCAAAGTTTATGGTGTGAAAATTAAAGAAATCCATCTACGGTCTCAAGCAAGCCTCTCGTTAATGGTATCACAAATTCCACAAAGTGATAACCTCATTTGGTTTTGAGGTGAAAATTGTGAAAGATTATGTATATCACAAGTTCAGTGGGAGTAAATCAATCTTTCTGGTGTTATATGTTGATGACATACTCATAGCTAGTAATGATGTACGTTTATTGCATGACACTAAGAGATTTCTCAAAAGAAATTTTGAGATGAAGGATCTTGGTGATGCTTCTTTTGTATTAGGAATTGAAATATTGCGAGATCGTTCTCAAGGTATTTTGAGATTGTCACAAAAGAACTATATTGAAAAGATTTTGAGTAGATTTGGCATGAAAGACTGTGCGCCGGGAGATACCCTGATCGCTAAAGGTGATAAATTTCATTTAGGTCAATGCCCCAAGACCACACTCGAGACTAAGGAGATGCAGAAGGTTCTCTATGCATTGGCCATTGGAAGTCTAATGTATGCTCAAGTATGTACACGTCCAGATTGCGTTCATAGTTAGAGTGTTAAGTAGATATTTGAGTAACTGGGGATGGATCATTGGAAAGCAGCCAAACGAGTTATGAGGTATTTACAGAGAACAAAAGATTATATACTCACTTATCGGAGATCAGAAGTTTTGAAGATCATTGGGTATTCTGATTCTGATTATTCTGGATGTCAAGACACTTTGCGATCCACTTCAGGCTATATCTTCATGTTGGCTAGAGGAGCTGTATCCTGGAAAAGTGTTAAACAAACACCTATGGCTTCTTCTACCATGGCTACGGAGTTTATAGCATGTTATGAGACATCCAATCATGGAATATGGTTGCAAAATTTTGTCACTGGGCTGCGGATAGTGGTTGGCATAGAAAGACCACTAAAATTATTTTGTGACAATAAGTCGGCTATGATGTATTCAACAACAACAGAAGCAATAAGAAGTCAAGGCATGTAGACGTGAAGTTTCTGGTTGTTAAAGAAAGAGTTCAGAATGGTCAAATTTCGATAAAACACATAGGAACAAACTCTATGGTAGCAGATCCATTGACTAAAGGTTTACCACCTAAAGTTTTTCATGAGCATGTTGCTCACATGGGTGTTAGTCACTTTTCTGATTCAATGGTTTAGTGGGAGTTTGTTATTGAGGATATTCTTTGACCTTATTTTGTTTATTTTCTATATAGAATAAAGTTGATGGTTTATGTTTTATTATCTGAACTTGTTTATCATGCATGCAGTTTAGCATAAAGTTTTTTTTTTTTTTAGAATGATCTCATTAAGGAATTTGGACCAGTTGGAAACAAACATGATTTAGATCACTTTGCATGTAGTTTCCATGTATCCATCCATACTTGATCTATGTCATTGAATGTATTGGAATTGGTGATCAAGGAAGGTTTAGTTACAAGGGTAATGAAGAAAGCCGCCTTGATTCCATGCTAATACAGGAGATGGACTAGATTGAACTAAAGGGGAATTCTATTATTGAAATAACCTGTTTATGCGCGCTTAAGGTTTATGTGATTTAATTATATTAGGTACATAGACATAGCCCAAGTGGGAGATTGTTAGACATATTTAAATAATAATATGTTTAATTAAAGTATGAGTTATGTATGTGGATTAATAATTTATCACATTGAGTTATTTTATTAGATTGGGCCCTATTATGTGATCTAATTAATTAAGGCCCTAGATTCCTAATTGAGTATGGACTTAATGGGTAGAAGCTCATCCCTAGTTAATTAAGGTTTAATGGGAACCCTAATTGAACTAGTATATAAAAACAATAAGCACTCAGTCTTTCTTAGATTCGGAGTTTTGGTTGAGGAAGACCATAGTCATCCATCATCATCTTGAAGCTATCATCAATTTTGCAATGAAATCCGGTATGTTATTCTTGACAATTTGACATGAATTATCTAGGGTGTATCTATTCAATATAGATATAAATAATTTATGCTAACAAATTAATGTAAGAATTGGAAAAGTTTAGGGATATAAATTGATATTTGCCCGAACTTAAAACTTTAGTTTTAATTTTGGTTACGGAGAAAATTGGTGTAAGAATTGGAAAAATAAGAGAATAATGAGAGTCTATATGATATCTATTTAATTTGTTTTAAAATTAGAAACAAATTGATCATCATACAGAGCATTTTTAAGCTTTTATTTTGAAAGAAATTAGACTTATTTTTGCAATGAGATATTAATTTTTGTTTATATACGGACGGTGAGAGTATTTTTTAACTTTTGTTTTCAGTTTAAGAGTATTTTTTAAATAAGACTTTAATGGTTTCCATCTAAAACTAACGGTAAAAGTATTTTTGAATTCCTTTCGAAATTTTAAAGTTTAAGGGTATCTTTTACACAAAGTCTAAAGTTTATGGGCATTTTTTTTTATAATTTATCCTTGAATTAATGATACAATTAATACATTGAGATTAGTTAGCACCTGCTTGGTAGAGAGTTTAGAAAAAGAAATTTGTAAACAAGAGATTCAATGAAAACAAAGTCTATTTCATGTTTTTAAATATGTGTTTGGTAGCATATTCATAAAATTGGATTCCAATTTAAATAATTATTTAAAATGTGTTTGATGCTGTATTTAAAAAAAAAAAAAAAATTAGTTGTAGTTACCATTAACTATTAATTGGCATTAAAGTAGTACTACTCTATTGATGAATATGTTTTATGTTAAAAAAATTTGTAATTAGTTAGAATTAGTCAATCTTTCTTCTTCTTCCTTACTTTTTTTTTCTTTTTTCTTTTTTTTTTCTTTTTTTTTCTCACTACAAGAAATCGCACTTCTCCCAACGTCCCAACTCGCCGAAAAATGGTGGAAACTGCGTCAGGAGATCCTCTCCTGATGATAGATGGATCATCGGGAGTTTGATCAAGAAAAATAAATTCACATAATAAATAAAACAAAGAAAACGAAGTCCACCCTATAATAAATAAATGAAAAGTTACAAGATCTTACAATAAAAAAAAAGTCGATACTAAATAAAAGAAATTTGTTTCTAGAAATACATGGAAAAAATAAAATGAAAACAACGTCAATAAATACACAAAAGAAACACAGCATCTTGAACAATCGTTTACCCTCATCTCTGAACAACATCCTACAATAAAACAAAAACATTCAAATATCATAATCTTTAAACAGTCACAACGCGTTCAAACTTCATAAACAAAAACATCCACAAATGTCATAATTGTCCAACCCCATCTCCGAATGATTATAACCAAACTCGATCCACCCCCCACAACACGTTCAAACTTCATAAACATCCATAAACATACAAAAACTCCAAGTTCAATGGCAAAACGAGTAAAAAAAAGTATAATCAAACTCTACCCACCCCCACGACATTCCGACGCTCATAAACATAAAAAAACACATGAAAACCTACAAGTTCAACTCCAAAACTATTATAACCGAACTCTACCCACCCCTATAACATATTCAAACTTCATAACAAGAACGAACATACATAAAACTTAAACTTTCTCCCCAAAACAATTTAAATCAAACTCGACCCATCCCCCACAACACATTCAAACTTCATAAACATTCATAAACACACAAAAACTCCAAATTCAACGACAAAACGAGCAAAACGAGTATAATCAAACTCTACCCACCCCCATGACATTCCTGACGCTCATAAACATAAAAAAACACACGAAAACCTACAAATTCAACTCCAAAACGATTATGTGGTATTTTTTTACCCTTATTATCATTAACTTTGTACCGAGACTCACCACAAACAGGGTATTGTTGCAAATCTGCAAATTCTTTCCAATACAATACACAATCATATTTGCACGCATGAATAGACTCATAACTTAGATCTAAATCACACAATTTTCGCTTAGCTTCATAAAAGGAAGTATGTATAGCAATGTCTGACCCAATGATAATTGAATTCAAAAGAATTCAACTCAAGGCATAATAACTCACTCAACTCAAGGCATGTTAGGGGTCCAAACGGCTTCATAGTTTGTAGTATTAAATATATACTTCGTCATTTGAGGTTCAGAGTTCAAATTCTTTAATATATCTTACATTTATTGTACTAAAAAATTATTTAACATCCATATATATATATATATATATATATATATATATATATGCATGAAAGAAGTTATATTTGCTTGGCACTAAGTTAACTATAAAGGTCTTACTAGGGTTTTTCTTTTTGAAGATTTTTTTTATAGAATTACTTAGGTTTAAGTTTGAGCTTGTACTTTAGAAATGCTCATTCACATTTTTCAATTTTTATTAATTTGTTTCTAGAGTTTAGTATAGAAAATTTAATTAAAATTGAAGAATCAAAGTTGATGTGAGACAATTTTAAATGACAAAATAGAAGAATGAAAGCACTTTAGATTGACACTAGTACTTACTTAACAGTAGCAATGAAGTTTAAATTCTAAGATGACCATTGATTTAATGTGTTTCATTGATTTTTAAAAAATGGGAAAAATCATAGAAAATCATAAAAATAGAAAAAATCATAGAAAATCATAGAAATGTAAAAAATCATAGAAATTGGAGAGAAGAGAACTCACGAAACAGCAGCGACGACGGCGAACGAACTATCTCGGACGGCGGTTGACGACCAACGATGGCGGACAAACCAAATGACGACGAATCTTCAAACCAAATGATGCCGAATCTTCGAACCACCGACGACAACGCTTCAATCTCTTGGACGAACGACGATGGCGCAACGCTTCACTCTCTCGGACGACGAATCTCACTCTCTCGGATGGACAAACCGACGACGACGACGGTGGCCAAAAAATCTCCTAGGGTTTGAGAAATTGGGCAAAAGAGAAGGCAGTAGACGATCTGCCTACTGGATCTAGAATTTATAGCAGATCTCCCGACGAACATCAATGGTCGTCGGGAGATGATTAAATAACACATCGGGAGTTACAATAACTCCCGACAGGTAATGTCACACCGTCGGGTGATTGTTCCAATCTCTCGACGCATGGTATACGTCGTCGGGAGTTGTTCCCAACTCTCGACGTGTCCCTCACGTCGTTGGGAGGTACCCTATCTCCCGACGACGGATTTACGCGTCAGGAGATCCTCTTTTTCTTGTAGTATCTTTTTTTTTTTTCTTTTTTGACAAGAGAAGATCGCTCTATGTACTTCTTGTCAAGGGGGAAAAAAGAGAAGAATGTGAAAATATCTTTGCTTTTGAAATTCCTTCTTTCCCCTATTTATTGTACTTGCTTTTCTAATTTTTTGCTCCATCGAGTTGACAAGGGAAATAGGAAAATAATGATTTTGAAAATAGGACAGGGATAGATTCTTTATAATGGCCATGGTAGACCAATAGAAAGATGTTATTTGTTGTTATTCTATCTATTTGTGCATTAAGTTCGAAGAAGATCTCAACCTATAATGAAGAACCAATTTAATTTAAGTTTTGTGTGGTAATTATTTTGTTTTTTATTTTTTGGTTTTTTTTAAGTTAAGTCTGTTTCCTCTCATTTTTTACAATAATTTGCATACAATTGAATTCTTAGTCCAATTTAAAAAACGAAAATAAGTTTTTAAAAGTCATTTTTTAGTTTTCAAATTTTGGCTTGTTTTTTTAAACCATTGATAAAAAGTAAATAATAAAGAAATTTAGAGGTAGTAGTAGTATTTATAGGTTGTAATCATTTTGTTTTTTAAAATTAAGCCAAGTCTATGGACACTACTTCCACCTTCAAATTTCTTTTTTGTTATCAAATTTTCACTGATGGTTTAAAAAACCAAGCTAAATTTTGAGAACAAAAAAAGTAGCTTTAAAAAAGTTGTTTTATTTTTGGAATTTGGCTAAGAATTCAACCATTGTACTTAAAAAGATGCAAATCATTGTAAGAAATGTGGACTTAATTTTCAAAAATAAAAACAAAAAATCAAATGGTTACCAAACGGGGCCGAAGTAATTACCAAACAGAGTTTTACTATTTCTAAAAAGGAATATTGCGATGCGATAATGAGAATATTAAATTAAAAAATTATTGTGGGTCAAATTTGAATACAATACCATTAAAGTTTAGAAAACATATTAAACATTGTATAGCCCGTAGTAATATATTGAGACTTTTTAAAATACTAGCTATAAAACACATGCAATGTACGTGGTAACATAAATTCTGTTGATGAGTTTCAATAACAAACTAATATAAATTTTTTAAGTTTAAATAATAAATATATGACATAAGAATTAAAAACAACAAAAGAGTTAATAGTAAAAAATGTATTATATATACTCTATTTTATATTAATTCACGACAAATATAAAGTAAGTTGCATGTGTTTGAGGATCTTCAGAATGCGATCTTCAGAACACATGGAACATAAATTCTTATGGTGACATACACATTTTGAATCAATATACTTTTCATGGGATTATAAATCGTAAATTTTTTCTATTGAAATTAAAAAGTAATTAAACAACAATATAAATCATCCACTAACTCATAAACAATATTTTTTATGATTACTATTTTGTTGGCATGCTTGTGTAATTAAAAAAATAAATATTTCCAAATAAAAAGATAGAGATATATCTAATACTAATACCTTTATTGTAGATCTTTGAATTAATCAAATTTGATTTTGTTGCTCATTGCTACCGTTGTTATGGATAGTTTGAATAAAATTGTTAAATTTAGAGACATGAAATACAAATAAAATTTTTGGTTCAAATAAATAAATAAGATATCTAAGATTCTGATAAAGTCAAAATTATACAAATATAATCAAAGATCTAACTGAAAATAATAATATAAAGTTTCATGAACTAACAAAAACTACATACTTAACATTTAAATTTCAAATAACACAAATATATAAATCTATGATGTTATGGTTGAAAAAAATTACACTCTATATAATTGTGTCACTACCAAAAGTAACAAAATTTTAAATATATTAAAAAATTTGTCAATTGGGAGATGATTCATTTGACAAATTGAAAATTAAAAATCTTATAATTTCCTACCAGGAATCATGAAGTAGAAGTATTGATATGAAACTTACAATAATGAATGAAATTGTGGTGCCCTTTACGTTCCAAGTCTTCTATAGTATTGCCGCTCTTTGAAGTTTGAAGTCAATTTGCAACGGCTACATTTCTGAATCCAAATAATCTCCCTCCTGAACTATCCTTTATTTTCACATATGTTCTCATTCCTTTTTCCCCATTCAAACCCACTTCCATTTCTTATCTATCGACCCAATTCTTATTTATGTTTGCTTCTTGAAATTTCTCCCACTCGTCTAAAAAAGGAAGTTCAAAAAATAGAGAAAATGAAACAGAAGAATAACCAAAAGATTTGTTAGTGTTGGAAACAAATCTACTAATCAACATTAAGATACTATGAATCTTTGAATTTTTTCTCTCGAATATATATATTAATGAACAATAATAAATCAAAATCTAAACATGAAGATAACAACCATACCTTTTCATAAGAGAAAATAAGTTTAGGGATACCAATGCTTCATTTTGCCATAATCTAATATTTTATTTACGAAGAACAAAAACTTCAATTATCATTTTATCTTACAGATTAAGTTTAGGGATTTCAAGGCTTCATTTTGGCATGATCCAATATTTTCTTTATGAAGAACAAAAACTTCAATTATCATCTTACAATTCTTTCTATCATGACATTATGAAAATGAAGATAGGGTCAAAGAAAATACGAATGTTTGGAGGAAAGTTTGCATTTATTCTTCGAAAAATATTTAGTTATTATGTGAAAGGTTGTGCACTATTGGTAAGGGATGTGTTTATATGAATTTTAGTTATTATGTGAAAGAATTCATTAAGAGAATTCCATAGAAGCCAAAAAGGTGTGATTATTATCTATTTTAAAAAAATCGTTATTATTTAAAGTTAAGATTAAATTACTTAAAACAAAGTAATACAAAATTTTGTTTTTGTTATTGTATATGCCGGAAAAGTATTTCATTGAAAAAGAAATATTAAAAATAGCAACAAAAACTCCAAATGACACAAATAAAACTGTTTGTAGTTATAAAAGGGTGTGAATGTATCTATAAAATTAGGTAATTCTCGTTGAATATATATGAGTTAAACGAACTTTATCAGGGTGGACCACTGTATTTAAATGGATTGCAATTAGATAAAAAAAAACTAAAAGAATGTAACCCGACATCGATTAGATACAAATAAATTAAAAGAACAAAAATTTAGTAAAACAAATCACATAATCTAAGAAATGAAAGAAAATACACATTATTGAAAAAGGAGAGAGGTTGAATTTAAAATTAAGAATTAAGAAATCAAAATTTTAAAAAATTAAATCGATTCCTATATGATATTCCCTTTAATTTTTAACTTCTCTCACCATCTCTCTTTATTCTCTAAGAATTGTTTTATATAAAAAAGCAAATATTAATGACGAATTGTCATCATCAATGGACCAAAATTCATTTTGCTCAAATTTACTTGTCTTCTCATGAACATGTGATTAATTAGGTTGTGAAATACTTTTTTCAATTTATTAAGCAACTACTTTTCATTTAAATTTAGATCTCATATCAAATATTCAATCTAGTTCTTTTTTCTAATGGAATAACATCTTGAAGGCAAACCTTTCCCTTCAAAAACCTTCTCAAAACACAATTTTGGGATAGAAATAAAATTTTTAAAATAAAGAAAGAACGGAAAAAAAAAAGATGAATTACATTACCTCTTCATTGGCTTGGTAAAATGTTTTCATTTAAAGAATAAAAAAATTTAGTCTTCATTATTTTTTGGAAAGATTTGCTTCTCAATGTTTTGTGGAGTTTGAAATTTTATTATGATAATGAATGCATTAATCATCAATTTCTTTATTTTTATAGATACATCACATACTCATATACTTACAATGAAAGAATTGTGTCCCATCATCATCAAACCCAAATACAAATAGTCATGTTCATGTCAATAGACACATGAATAACTACTTGAGTTGAGGCTACCTTATTGAGGGCAAGAAAGGAATTATCAAAATTTGTGAGGGCAAAAAAGGAAGGAAAAAATTCTTTCATTATAGCTCTTTCTAATATAATATAGATATAGATATATATTTTGTTTAAACATTATTGAAATAATGTTTTCTCTAATGAGTCATTTTCATTTCTTTATTCAATTATAATATTTTATGCCGTCCGAAAAAAAAATAGCTAATGTAATGAACACTCAAATGGAATAGTCTTCCCAAGACTTAAAATGAGAGTAAACCGAATAAAATAACAAATAATATATATACTTATTTATTTATATGGTAAGAATGAGAGATCAAATCTCCAATTTAAAAAAAGTGTATGTCATTTACTAAGGGTATTAGTGAGTTGAATTGTAGGACTTTTTAGACCTAACCCATTTGTTCGGGTTGTAAATTTCTTAAACCCAAATAACTCTTGAACTCAACCCAACCATGAAACATTTGGATTGGATTGGTTCAGGTTACTTGGATAATTTATTTAATTTTTTTTTATAAAAGGAAGTAAAATGTTAATACGTAAAAATTCAATTTAGCTATTTTCGTATATGAATTAAGATTAACAACTCAATTTCAATTTATATAATGTATAATCTTTTTTGAAAGTGCAAAAAAAAATATATATATTTTTTTAAGAGTTGTTGAAGAATAAATTATCTAAAAAATTGATAAAATAAATATATGTATATCTAATTGTACATAAACAAAAAATATATATATATATATATTTTAAAATTAATAATAAGTATGGGTTGGTTCAGGTTGATTTGGGTTATTTTAATTGACTCATGAACTAACCCAATTAATAAAATTTTCATTTATTTGAACCTAATCCAACCTAACAGAGTTCATAATCCAACTCAAACCAAACAGGTTGGATTGGATTAATTGGTTTTTTTCGAGTCATCGAATTTTTTGAACATCCCTACCATTTACCACTCCACTAAACCCGTGTTAAGTATAATAAAAAAATAATAATTAACTCAGCTTACTTTAGACATGAAAATATTAGTATATATTTTAATGTATAAAGAAAAACGAAGGAATAAAAGGGGACATAGACATTTTAATTAGTTAACTAAACTAAATAAATCACATCAAGGTTTTCTTATTAATAAGCAATAAGTTAATTTTAAAAAACAATTATAAATATTTATGTTAGTTAGTTCCTACTATTTAATTTAATTGGTTTTTCAATTTAAATTTATTATTTAAAAACTTTACATTTTTTAATTATATTGTCACACATCATAGGGTGAATGTTAAAATTGGCTTTATAATAAGCTGTTATTATATGATATCTAGTAAGTTTGCAAAAATCTATATAAAAACTTAGGTCAAATTAAAGAAGAATAGTTACAATTTCTGCCAACTATTTAAAAAGTTGCAATAGAAATTAGAGATGTTCCTATCTTAAGTATAATAATAATGATTTTTTTTTTAAAAAAAATCATATTAGTTATCCTCTTACACTTTAATATGCATCAACAACTAATATATTATTGGAAAAATTATAAATATTGGAGACTAACTCCTATATTAAGTCAAATAAAAGATTGTATTAATTAATTAAAACCTTAAAACAATAATGGTATCCATTTAAATTTCAATTTTGTAAGCGAGTCAATTTACATCTTCCATTATATTTTATGTAGAAATATATTGTGTAAGACTTATAATTGTATCAACTGAATCTATACTTTTATAAATAGACCACTTTAAATTCTTAGTTAAATGTTATTTTGAGAACCATCTATGTATCAATTCTAATAGTTTATTTTGTAAAATCAATATTTGAAAAAGTTTAACTACGAATTAATGTATAGATAATTCTTAAATGTAATAATAATAAATAGTCTAAATTGATTGTATGAAAATTTAAGAGTTTAATGAATACAAAGTATACGTTTCATTTGAAGAAAAATATAAATCAGTACATTCACGTAAGTCTAGAATTTGAAATGATGCGATTATTGATATATAATTTTAAAAAATTAAAATATGATGTAAATTGATATTTAAAAAGAAAAAAAATTACATAAAACTATAATAAGAAAACTTGGAATTTCCATTAAAAAAATGTTTATTTTTTTGGTCTGAAGTCTTTATTGAGTTGATGGAGTCTAAGTCTGAGCAAAACCCATTATGACTTTGATGGAAGAAAAAAAGGACTATTATTCATTATTAGCTTTAATGGCATTTTCTTTAGTCACTAACACAAGTTTCGATGAAAATAGAATATAAAATTGCGATGGATTTTTTAATAGTTTTACCTGTAAGGGGATCTACGAATGACGTCAGCAGATATACGCATGTTGTCAGTTTTCATTACCCGATGCAATTTGGAAATATTAATATCTATGGATTATCTCAACAAATATTAGCGCCGGCAAATTTGTTAATATTTAATTATGAAGCACCGATACTTTATATGAGATAAATAATCAGTATCTGATACGTGATTTTACGTATCTATATTTTTAAATACTTTTTAAATACGTATCTGACACACGATTTGACGTATCTATTTCTATGCGTACTTTTTTTTAAGAAAAAAGACAAGCAACTCATCTAATCTTTCTCAATCTAAAATTAGGCAACTTATTTAAAAAACTAACTACTCGAGTCCAAAACTAAAAGAAAAAAAAAATAAATAACGGACCAAACCCTAGACTAAAATCATTTAATCTCCATCTTCACATTTGAGTCCCCACAAAGTCCACCAAAATATAAAAATATCTTCAACAATAAGTTCTTCATTTATCTTCATACTTCTCTCTCTAAGCTTCTTCTTCTTCTTCTTTGCAATATGAGTCACTTTTTTATTACATTTTATTAACTATTATACTTCAACATCTTAGATTTTTTTTTTTTGGTATTGTATTTTAGTATTTGTATTCTATTTTGTGCTATTGTTATTAACTTGTATGCTAAATTTATCTATATACTTTATTTTTTTAAAGAAAAAAATGTATCTTCAATGTATCGGTATCTTCGTTTTTTAGAAATATATATATTAAAAAATACATAAAAAATGACGCATCAGACGTATCCGTATCTTAGTTTTTTAAAAATTAACGAATCGCCGTATCCGATCGTATCTGTATCGTGTAGCCGTATCTGTGTTTGTTCTTCATAAATATCTAATTTTATTTTTTTAGAAAAAAATTGAGATAGGTGTTGTGAAATTGAAAAACACAAGGAGAAAATATAATATAATATAAAACTAGGAGCATAATAGATATGGAGAAAATATAATATAACTACAAATATAAAATAATTAAAATTATGAAAATTTAGTAGAAATTTGAGGTAGATTTCTCACCAATATACGTAATTTTAAAATCCACAAAATGTCATATTTATAGGCAAAGTAACAAGTAGGATGTGGTATTATATGGACACCAAACATGAATAACTACAAGACACATGGACAACATGAAGATTGACACATGACTTTTAGAATACTAAGTAATGAACATCTACTTATTTTTATTATATTTATAATACTCCTCTTTAGATGTCATATATGTATATGGAATATGTCTCATTAAAACCTTACTAGGAAAAACACAATGGGAAAAAACCCTAATGAAGGAAAAATAGAACATATTTCATATAATATATACTTCTAAAAGAATACAATATATTTACTCCCCTCATAAAAACACCACTTAAGGTCTCTGAGTTGCCGTGTTCCAATGTTGTGCACCAATTTTTCAAAAGTTGCGGTTGGTAATGCTTTTGTAAATAAGCCTGTCAGGTTATCCTTCGAACAAATTTGTTGTATAGTGATGTCGTCATTTTCTTCAAGATCACGAGTGTAGAAAAGCTTCGGTGAAATATGCTTTGTTCGATCTCCTTTAATATATCATCCTTTAATTTGGGCTATGCAAGTTGTGTTGTCTTCGTATAATATTGTTGAAAGATTTTTATTTGAAGACAAGCCACATGTGTTCTCGAATGTGCTAAACCATTGATCTTAGTCATATATATTTTCGACTAACCTTGTGAATTGCAAGAATTTCAGCATGATTTGAGGAAGTGGCCGTTATGGTCTGTTTCATCGACCACCATGATATAACAATTCCTCCACACATGTGAATAGATAACATATTTGAAATCTAGCTTTTGTGTGGATCAGATAAGTATCTAGAATCTACATAACCAACTAGGTCAAAATTTGATTTATTTGAATAAAACAAACCCATATTGATTGTTTTTCAGAGATAACGAAGTATATGCGTAATTCCGTTCCAATGTCTCTTTATAGGAGAAGAATTATATCTAGCTAATAAGTTTACTGAATATGCAATATCTGGTATTGTATTTGTTGGGTTGTGTGTCCTAAATCTCGCAATTTGTAAGATTAAACATATTCTATTTGCAATAAAGATGTTAGTGAGGTTTTGCTCAATAAAACTATTATTGAATATGTAAATTGCACTAAATCTAACAAACTAAGATCCATGGTATTACATGAGTACTTGGACTTTATGTGGAGACATAAGAGTGGTTCAAATTTGAGTAGATACCCAAAACGGTCTATAGTATACGGATAAGGCTAGGTATCTTATTTTGGGGACACTGTTGGATGCGGCCCACTTTGTATTTAGTATAAAGGATGTGATCCTGAATCGTTCATGTAGAGGCATGCAAGTGGAGACATCTTGTGCAAAAAGTTTATATAAAACCGACCAAGAAAGAAATCACTCTTACTTTATAATGTTGTTTACTATTTAAGACTGACTATTTCAAAGCGATGACCTAAGTAACTTAACCTTAATCCTGAGCTAACTTTGAACTTTGTTTTATTCTGGATTATCCTTAGATTTGCATGGGTGAGGATTGGCTCAACAGTGCCGGTTCAATAAGCCCCTCATTTCAGGGTTAAGACCAGGTAGATAGCTGGGGACATAGCGTGCAAGACGAAATTCTCTCCTACCCACTTTTAGGGATAGTAGAGAGATTATTCCCACTCTGAGTCTTGAACAAGGGGCCCCACCCTCTCATTGGCTCTATAGATCCATTAGGTCATCTTACTAGCTCACAAATGGACTAAACCTTAGAATAGCATAATAAGAGAATTTGAAATGTTCAAATTCCAATTAAGGGAATCAATAATTATATACAATATATTTATAAGTTTAATTATCGAGTTAAACAAAATTAGAAAATTGAAGAATATTTAAATATGATTTAAATATTAATTACATGAATAGGGATTCATATTTATAATAGATGTTATATTAATTTAATATTTGAAATTTAATTAATTTAATTAATTATTTAGAATTAATTTTAATTTGAAATTAATTATTAGAATTAAATTTTCTTTAAAATTAATTGGGCTTTAAATATTAATTATAGAATTATTATTTTATTATTTTTCATTTTAAAAATTTGAAATTTAATTTCATATTAATAATTAAATTTTAAAATTGAAATTAAATTTAAAATAAAATGAAGAAGGGAAGTAAGTGGGTTATTCCCACCTTTTCCACATTATTACACCTATTTTTCCACCCAATTATATGGGTGTGGTGTCAAAGTTTTACAATTTTGGTTTTTTGCATGATAATTTGATAAAAAAGAATTTTGAATTTTGAGATTATTAGCATGGGATTTTGAAATGAAAGAGAGAATAAGTTCTCTCAACATATAGACACCAAATCAGAAAATCCTCTCTAGTTCTCTTCAATTCGACTTCATTTTGGGTTCCATCACCTAATCTAAGGTCTTAGAGAATAGTAGAAAAAGTCAAGTGGTAGTCTACAAGCTTTTGATGTGAAGATTTAAGTTGGAATTCAGAGATTAAGGAGTTCTTCAAAGGCATGAATTTCAGGAACCCTACTTGTATTTTTGTACGTGTATGTTTCTATGCTAAAATTGAAGGAATTAGAGTGCTTAAGATTTGAATCACTTTCGCATGTTGAATGTCAACACCAACAATTGGTATTAGAGCATGATTTAAGCACTCAATTCGTATTCATTTTAGCTTGGTGGGTGACTTTCATAGGTTGTATGAAAATGGTTGCTTATATGGATAATTTCAGTTTTGGCATTAGATTTCTCTTCGATTCAATGTTAATTGTTGTAATTGACTCTTTCTTTATGAGCTTTAATGTGTGATTAAGTATTTGTAAATTTGTTAGAGTCAATAGAGTTGCAATTAGGTTGTAATTGAAGAAAGTTCGAAGCAAGCTCAACAACATAAACTCAAAAGTGAAGCTTCCGCATTACAGTGTTGCAACACTGCCTTTGGAGCGTTGCAACACTATTCTTTAGACAACC
This sequence comes from Benincasa hispida, assembly GCF_027475165.1. NCBI lineage: Eukaryota > Viridiplantae > Streptophyta > Magnoliopsida > Cucurbitales > Cucurbitaceae > Benincasa > Benincasa hispida. The sequence goes on from NC_143483.1 coordinate 13,500,992, forward strand.
CAGAATTGAAGCAAATTCCTGTGGTGTTGCAACGTTGGAATGAAGTGTTACAACGTTATTCATCCCAACCTAGAACGCGTGCACGCGATTAGACCGACGGTTCAAGTGGATCAGTTCAGTCAGTTCAAGTTAAAGAGGTCCGGTTCAGCCCTATTTTGACCGGTTCTACCCAAGCCTTGGAGGTTCGGTTCAGGTGGCTTGAGTCGATTCGTGCGGTCTAGAGGCTATTTCAAGCTATTTCTAATTATTATTGTAATGATTTAGGTTGTTTTCTTGCTTAGGATGCCAAAACTGATCCATATCAGTGTGTGTTTAATTATTTATGCATCATGAATGTATGTTGTAATTAAATAAATCTTGTATGTACATATAGTATGCCATGTAAATTTAAAATCCCACTATAGGAAGCATGTAGCATGCATTGAAAGTATGTTATAAATGATTATAATATATAGTATGCATGTTTTAGGGTTTCAAGCTTTTAATATAAATAGTTATATCAAATGTTGAAATGCTTGATGTATGTTATGGATGAAAAACACGACTACAGTTTTATAAGTTGTTAAAAAATGGTTTAAACATTTAAAATCCATAACAAAGATAAGATGCATGCTCACCTAGGGTTAACAAATAATAACTTGTTTTAATAGTTAAAATAGGTCGTTATTTTGTAAAACTTTGGTTACAAACTCACCCAGGCTAAAATCCTATCTAAGGCTAGAGGTACTTAAGTTAACGATCTACAGAACACCTGCTACTTGGGGATTTCAGCTGGTTCTTGAGCGTTGTTAACCAGATTTTATGAGAATGTGAGGTTTTAAAATTGGTTTATCACATAGACATTGTAGGTTAAATCCAAATATAAACGTTATACTTGGAAAATCACAAAGATTTAGGTTGTTTTATTAGCTGGAATATACCTAAGTAAATATTTATCCAAAAAAAAAAAAAAGAAAACACCAGTGGGAGATTAATAACATATATGATATGTTGTTCTTAGCTCTCACGTCCCTAAGAGTCCACACTGTCAGATTCATGCTCGACTTTGTGTCACCCTAGGAGTGACCTCCATTCAAAAAGTGTTTGCATGGATCAATAGCAAGGTGAATAGGGGAAGTAGTTCATAGTAAGTAGGTGAAGGATATGTGTCAACGTATCTTACGGTCTCTTCTATTAGTTTAGACCGTAAGATTCCTATGTTGCGCCTACTTATCATTTTTAAGCGACATAAGTTAGTTGTTTTACGGTGGCTATTCCTTCAGAGGGTTGTAACATGGAGTTCGGAACAACTCAAACTCCAGAAATGGATAGGATCTCTTAGATCTATTCTCAACCTTGACTTTCCAATTCGGTAGCATCGTTGGGGCCAACCTCTAGGGTTTAAAAATGGAGGGTTACATTTTCAAGAGTTACTAAGTGTTAGTAAGTTCTTGACAAAAAACGGTAGCTAAATAACTATAAGAATAAGAGTTATTTTGGAATTAGTATTTAGTCAAGAATGTCTTGCTTCAGTGAAGGAGTATTTGACTGCCCTTCAGTAGCATCTATTCCAACTCACTAAAGTATCGTTCAAATAAATAATGAAATTTGGATACATTTTTTACTTTTGCAAAAATTTAATTGGATATTAAAAGTAATTTACTAATTAGAATTTGTTTATATTTTCAACATGTCAAATTCTTCTAAATTATTCCCTTCCAATATGTTTAACGGTCTTAATTATTCAACACGAAAATCAAATATAAATGCAATACTAGTAGATGATGATTTAAAGTTTGTTTTAATATATGAATATCCTCCATCTCCCAACTCGTCTGTAAATAAAGAGTTTGGAATGCATATGATAGATGAATTAGGCAAATGAAAAGGCCTGAATCAATGTCTTAGCAAATATATCTGATATACTAGCTAAGAAATTCAAGAATATGGTTTTTGCTAAAGAAATCATCGAATCGTCACAGACATTGTTTGGATAATTTGTCAAGTGCGATATTCTTGAAGATGTTTATAACCATGACATAAAGGATAAAACCTCTGTTAATGAACAAGTTTTGGATATATTAAAAGTAATAAACACGAATGTCCTAGATGGAAAAACTAAGAAAGCACAACAAAGTAAATATGATTTACTGGTCATTGAGACATGTTTAGTGGGAAATGATAAATTAACTTGGATATTAGATTCAAAAGCCGTTAATCATATTTGCACTTTCACCTAGAAAACTAGTTTCTGGAGGCAGCTTATAGAAGGAGAAACAACCTTAAAGGTAGGAATCGGGGAGGTTGTCTTAGCTAAAGCAGTGAGAGATATGAAGTTATTTATTGAAGATAGATTCATTTTACTTGAAAATGTTTATTACATTCTTGCCATGAGGAGGAATTTAATATCTATCTCATGTTTGCTAGAACAAAAGTATAAAGTCTTTTTTGAAGATAATGAAATGTTCATTATTTCAAAAGGTATTAAAATATGTTCTCCAAAACTAGAAAATAACTTATATGTGTTAAAACCAACAAAGGTAAAAGCTATTCTGAATATAGAGGTGTTTAGTTTAAAACAACTAAAACTCAAAATAAGAAACATAAAATTTCTCCTAATGCTTATCTTTGGCACAAACTTGACCACATTAATCTCAATAAGATTGGAATATTGGTTAAGAGTGGACTCCTAATGCCATATATTATTATATTATATTTCTACATATCCATTGTGCTCTTCAATTTCACAACACGTTATCAGTACGAGCTCATGTTGCTTCCATCGCTAAACGTAGGTCCTAAAGGTAAGTCGGTTTTTTTCATCTTTATTATAATTAATAAATTAAATGTTATTTTTCATATTTAGTACATATTAAATTTCTAATATAAATCTAATATTTTGTGATAATGTTTTCATGACAAACCTTACAAAATTAGAATTTGTAGCCCTTGACATTAATGACAATAATTATTTTTCATGGGGTGCCCGATGCCGAAATTCACCTAGATGCTATGAACTTGGGAGAACAACTAAAGAAGTCCAGTCAGGACAAAGCAAAAGCTATGATTTTCCTTTGTCATCATCTCTAGGATGGATTAAAAATGGAGTATCTTACGATAAAAGATCCTCGTATCTTGTGGAAAAATTTGAAAGAAATATATGATCATAAAAAATAGTTATTCTTCCTAAAGCGTGTTATAAGTGAAGTCATTTAAAGCTACAAGATTTTAAATCAATAAGTGATTACAATTCCGTTTTATTTAAAATCAGTTCAAAATTGTTGTTATGCAGAGAGAAAATTATTGATGCTGATATGTTAGAGAAGACATTTTCTACATCTCATGTCTCGAATATGCTCTTGCATCAGCAATATCGAGAGAAAGGTTTTAAACAATATTTTGAACTAATTTCATGTCTTCTCATGGCCAAACAAAATAACGAGTTATCGATAAAAAACCACGAATCTCGACCAACTGGAACAACAACATTGCCTAAAGTGAATGTTGTGAATGTTAATAATTGTGGTCGATGTTGAGGTCGTGACCGTGGAAAATGAAGAAATAATTATTATATTCGTGGAAGTCATTCTAATCATTAAAATTTCAAAAGAACCACACAAAATGATGATTACAAAGGAAAAACTTTACAAGATGAGAGTTTAAAGAGTGTTGAAAATAAATGCTTCTGATGCGGAATGACTTGGCATTGGTCATGTACCTGTCGTATATCAAAACACTTAGTTGACCTCTATCAAGTCTCCTTGAAGGAAAAGGAAAAATGTGAAAGCAAATCTTGCATACTAGAATAATGACATATTTGACTCGTCCCACATGACAAATTTGGATGTGACAAACTTCTTTGAATTTCCCAAAGAGAAAATTGGCACAGTTGATGGAATTTTAAATGTTTCTTTTGACTTTGAGAATATCTAGACTTAATGTTGTTTTCTTTTATCTATCTTCATGTTTTTTAGTTACTTTTGTATATTTTAAGTGTTGTTTTTCTTATTGTAATTATTTTCTTTTAATGAAGAAATATGGATCATTTTCATATGTTGGGTGATTAAAAAATGAGCAAAGAATATCTATGTTTAGCAGACAGTGCAACTATACACACAATACTTACAAATAAAAAAATACTTTTCCAAGTTGACAATGCTGAAAGCAAAAGTAAATACAATATCAGGTTCTGCAAACTTGATCAAAGGTTTTCAAAAAGAGAATATTATTTTTCCCACAGGAATAAAATTTACAATTGATAATGCATTATTCTCTAGTCAATCAAAGAGAAATCTTCTAAGTTTTAAAGATATACGTTGCAATGGTTATCATATTGAGACCGATAGTATGAATAATGTGGAATATCTATATATTATCTCTATCGTCTCAAATGAAAAATGTATAATTAAAAAGTTACATGCTTTATCTTCTAGATTATATGATACTCATATATGAGTAATTGAAACATATGCAACAATGAACTTGAAATTCATGAATTCAGATATGTTTGTTATTTGACATGATAGATTAGGTCATCCAGGGTCTATAATAATGAGAAGAATTATTGAGAATTCAAGTAGACACCCATTGAAGAGCCAGAAGATTCTTCGATCTAATGAATTATCATTTGATGCTTGCTCTCAAGGAAAATTAATAATTTGACCATCACCGGCTAAAGTGGGAACTGAATCACTTACATTTTTAGAACGAATTCATGGTGATATATGTGGACCTATTAACTCACCAAGTGGACCATTTAGATATTTTATGGTATTAATAGATGCATCTAGTAGATGGTCACACGTGTGCTTGTTATCATGTCGAAATCTTGCATTTGCAAGATTACTTGCTCAAATAATTAAGTTAAGAGCACAATTTCTTGATTATACAATTAAGACCATTCGTCTTGATAATGTTGGTGAATTTACATCCTAAGGTTTTGATAATTATTGTATGTCCATTGGGATAAGTGTTGAACATCCTGTAGCTCATGTTCATACACAAAATGGTTTAGTATAATCATTTATAAAACATTTGCAATTAATTGCAAGACTATTACTTATGAGATCTATGCTTCCTTCATTTGTATGGGGGCATGCTATTTTGCATGCAGCGTCACTTGTACGCATTAGACTAATAGCTTATTATAAGTACTCGCCATTACAATTAGTTTATGGTCATGAGCCAAATATTTTCCATTTGGGAATTTTTAGATGTGCAGTACAGATTGCTCCACCACAACGCAATAAGATGGGTCTTCAAAGGAGGTTAGGAATATACGTTGGATATGATTCTCCATCAATTATTAAATATTTTGAACCCCTGAAAGGTGATATATTTACTATAGGATTTGCTGATTGTCATTTTAATGAAACAAATTTTCCCACATTAAGGGGAGGAATTAAGAAATTGGAAAAAGAAATTACATGGAATGCATCGTTATTGTCTCATTTAGATCCTCGTATGGATCAATATGAAACTTGAAGTTTAGAAAATAATTCATTTGCAAAATATCACAAATTAATTACCATATGCATTTATAGATGCAAAAAAAGTAACTAAGTCACATATATCAGCTGCAAAGGTTCCTTAAAAAGTTGATATCCCAAAACAACAAGTCGTCACTAATGAGTTTGGAACACGCGAGAAGTGTGGTAGATCGGTGGGTTCCAAAGATAAAATCCTTGAAAACAAAAAATAATTAATAGTAAAATAGACTTGGTTGAGAATGTAAATACACATGAAGAAATTTTCAACATGACTAGTGATGAAGGTGAAATACATAAAGTTATAATGAGATTTCAATAAACTATGTCATGACAAAAAAAAAAAAAAGAAGATGGAATCGAACTAATGTAGTTATTGTCAAAAATTTTACATATAATATTGCTTTTGATATTATATCTGAAAATAAGGATCTTGAACGAAGATCTGTTGAAGAATGTCGACATAGAAAAGATTTGCTTTAGTGGAAAGAAGCAATCGAGATTGAATTAAACTCACTTTCAAAACGGTAGGTTTTTGGACCAGTAGTCCGAACACCAGAAGGTGTTAAACCTGTGGGATACAAGTGGGTATTTTTTAGAAAAAGAAATGAAAATAATGAGGTCATAAGATACAAAGTAAGACTAGTTGCACAAAGTTTTTCACAAAAATCTGGTATTGATTATGAGGAGACATATTCTCCAGCAATGTATGCAATTACACTAAGATATTTATTTGGTCTGACTGTGTATGAAAGTCATGATATGAATCTTATGGATGTAATCACAACATATTTATATGAATCACTTGATAATGATATTTATATGAGAATCCCAGAAGAATTTAAGGTACCTGAAACATATACATCAAATTCTCAGGAATTGTATTCAATAAAGTTACAGAGATCACTATATGGATTGAACAATCAAGACGAATGTGGTACAATCATCTGAGTGGATAAATTAAAAAATTATATCAAAATAATCCAATATATCCGTGCGTTTTTATAAAGAAATCACAATCAGGAATAGCTATTATAGTTGTATATGTTGATGACTTGAATGTAATTAGAAGTCTTGAAGAATTTTCAAAGGCAATAGAATATCTTAAGAAAAAATTTGAGATGAAAAATCTCAGAAAAATAAAATTTTGCCTTGGTTTGCAAATTGAGCGTTTAGTAGATGTAATATTTATTCATCAGTCAATTTATACAGGAAAAATTTTGAAAAGATTTTATATGACAAAACACATGAAGTAACCATTGAAGGTCCTTGAGCGGAAATGGGATTGGACCCAGACCCCCAAACAGAATTATGAATTTTATAGAAACAAGAAACAGTATCATTATGCATTTAAGAAGAAAATACAACATGCTAAAGAAAATTTACAGAAGAATGGGTTTAGAAACCTTTACCTTTGAAGACCAATCTTTAAATGAAAAACCCTTGAACCGAAAGAAACACCACCACGACCTCTATATTCTCTGGTTGAGAATCTAGGAGGTGTGAGCTCTAGCTATTTTAGAAAAGAGGGATGAGAGGAAGTGATGATAGGGAAATCAAATCTCATAACACTTTTCTTGTGAAAAACGCTCTCTTTATTTCTGTGAAAAAACTCCACGAAGAAGAAAATCACCTCTTACCTTCCCACTATCACGTAGAGGAGAGAAACGTGGGGAAGGGAGTTGCAATTCCCTTCCTAAAATGATTTTAGAAAATAAAACAAAATAAATTAATTTATTTTCAATAAATAAATTAATATATATATATATATATATATATTAAACTATGATAACTATCTTATCATATAATATATATTAAATTATATGTTATATCAAATATAACATATAATCTATAGTTTCAATTCTTTCTCACCAATGGCTTTTAATATAAATCATATTTATATTAAATTTAATTATATGAATCCAATTCACATAATTAATATTTGAATCATTTTCAAATATTTATTTCCTCTCAAATAGACATTATATTATAATGTAGTAAATACATTATAGTAATTATATCATATATAATTAGATTAAATTAATTATATCACATATATCATTAATTCCATCAATTAATTTGAACAATTCAAATTAATCCAAAAATTGATTCTCATTAATTCCCGTTGAGCTATAGAGGGGACCTCATGGACCTGTAGCTTGAAGCTCCAACCGTATGTGAATAATTAATTAAACAGAGTTTAATTAATCATTTACCATCCGTTAACTATCAGACACTCCACTAAAGACCGACAACTGCACTCTTCGCACTACCGATATATTTCTATGTCCATTGGATATAACCAGTCAATAGTATGATTGAAGGGAACTTGTATCAGGAGAACCTTGAGCGGAAGCGGATCGACCAAATTCTATTAATTATTGAATACAAAGTTTACAGTAAACATACAAACACTCAAAATTAAATAACAACATGCTTTATAACGAAAATAGGTTTAAAAAAACCTCACCTTTGAAGAACCTTTCTTCACGTTTCTCCCTCGAACAGTCACGAACAACTTGAAAACATTCTTTAAGTATTTCTCGAACCAAAACCTGGACATAACCACAAAGTTACATTGGTATTCTCAGGGTGAGAACCCAGGGGTATTGGGCTCTGACTATTTTGGTTTTGAGGGAAAGATTAAATGGTGAAGGAGGAACGAAGATTGAGAAACGAAGATTGAGAAAACTTTCACACAAGGCAAACTCACAGAACACTTCTGTGATTTCTCTCAATCGTTAAACCGTAGCAAATTGTTTTGGAAGAAAAACAATCTTTCTGTTATTCCTTTTGCCATATAAAAACATAACCACATCCATCAAAGTGGGTGGAGAGAAAAGATGGGGAAAAGAGCTGTAACTCCCTTACTTATTATTAAAAAAATATATATAAATAAATATGATAACTAATTTATCATATTATATTTATATTATATTATATGTTATATCAAATATAACATATAACCTATAGTTTTAATATTGTATCACATACAATATAAACTGTAGTTTCTTTTCTCTATTATATGACATTTAATATAAATCATATTTATATTAAATTTAACAACTGTGAATCACATTCATAGAAAACATATTTGAATCTCATTCAAATATTTATTTCTTCCCATTAAGCTATAGTGTATCAAATACGTTATGACAATTATATCACATATAATTGAAATAATTTAATTATATCATATATAATTAACTCTCTCTATTAATTTGAACAATTCAAATTCATCTAAAAACTGATTCTCAACTAAATCCTTTTGAGCTACCAAGGGGATCTCATGGACCAGTAGCTTTAAGTTTCAATGGTACATGAATAATTAATTAAACTCTTTAATTACATTATTCACCATTCGTTAACTGTGGGACACTCCATAAAGACCGATAGCTACGCTCTTTGCACTTCAGATATATTTGTGCCATTGGATATAACCAATCAACAGTGCTATGACCTTTCAAAAATTGTTCGTAAGTACAGCTTGGTCAAAATACTGTTTTGTCCCTATAGTTACATTTAACTCCTTAAGTACTACTGATTCCTCTAATAAATAATAAGTCATAGTCCCACTATGACCAACTCCTCTTAGGCCAGGAGAGGGTGTGGCCACTACGTTCAAGACTCGGAATCAACCCTTAAGGGAGTAATTTATTTACTTACCCCTGCATCAGAGAAGGAGTGAACTTCGTCTTCCGTCTTGTAGCTAAGTTCCTAGCTCCCCAATCAGGCGAATTCCCAAAATAGTAGGCTTATTAATTTGGCAATCTCGCCACTCTCACTCATACAAATCAAAGGACCACCTTTATGAGTAGGAGTTCACAACTCACTCAGGATTCAGGTCATGTCACCTATGATCATCCTCGTGAAATGTAAGTCTTATTATTAACGGCGTTATATAAAAAGATTAATCATTTCGTGGTCCGGTCTTATACAAACTCTTTGTATAGGATACCCTCGCTTGCATGTCTCTACATGAATGATCAGGATCAAATCATTTGTAGCACTTTACAACACTTGTAACACCTACAAAGCAGGTTGTATCCATAGTGTCACCAAGATAAGGTACCCAACCTTATCCATCTACTACAGACCGTTTAGGTTATTATTTAAACAAGATCTATTTGTATTCACTACATACTTGTTTAATTACATGAAATAACCTCGGATCTTAGTTTATTGGATTGAGTATTGATAGCACTTGAAATGTGCCATCTTCTTCTGCTTAAATTAGGGTTGTTTAGCTATTTAATTTAGTTTAATTTATTATTTTGTAGGACTCGAGTGTACAAGCAGTCGAATTAAACGTTTAGAACTAAAAGGCGCTAAAATGATGAAGTTAGAAGCTAAATCAATCAAATGATGAAGTAAAAAGGATGCTGCGCTGTCAAGCGTCGCAACGCTTTGATTAAGCTTGAGTTCAACGCTAGCTTGACGCTATGGGATAGAATGCTCGGACGCAGGGCAGCGTTGCAACGCTTTGGAGAATCCATGATGCCACCGTTGCAATGCACCTTGACGCTTGAACCTTGACATTGAAGAACCAAAGCATCAGCATTGCAACGCTTCTTCAGAGCGTTGCGATGTTATGGAGTTTGACGGACGCATAGCCCTAGTGCGCACGCAACGCAGCGTCAGGCGAGCGCTGCAACGCCTGCCTAATGCTTTGTCATTATATGTCGCAGCGTTGCAATGCTTATACTAGCATTGCGATGTTGTGGCAGTTTTATAAAAGGATAATTTGGGTTCAACTGATGTAATCAGACCAAGTACACCCGATTTTAAACACTGCATCTCTGTTCCAACCTAGTTTTAGTTCCCTTTTACACCAAAACTCTATAAATAATTATTCCCCTTAACAATTGTATTGAATTCAAGTATGTTTAGTGGCTAAAGGGTAAGAACTTAGCTTGGGTTTATTAGTTTAATTTCATTCCAATTTAATTCTTGAGATGATTTGTAATTCTGTGAGTTTTATTATGAATTTATCTTGAGCATATTCTTCAATTTTCGTGTATGGGATAATTTGACAAATTAGCTATGCCTGTTTAATTGATTGCTTTGATTGAGCCTAATTTGTAATCGTTAGGTAGTCGTCACCTAGAACATGAGTTAAGTCGGTTTGTTATATTAATTTGGGATTTCAATTAACAAGCATTTACTTTCTAACTTAGATAAATTTTGCTTAGTTAATTGGTTAGATGATGGAAACCAATTAATTTACTTAGTTTTGCCTTGAATCTTAATGCATGTTAATTGACTGATTGGTTGAGGATTCTCGCTTTTCTGTTAATTAACTTAATTTTATGGACTATCGGTTAGGATTCTAATCGAGTAGGCTAAGTTTTTAATTCAAATATTCTCATGTATTTTTTGAGTGGTCTATGATAGAAATAATGAGGAATGGATTAAATTATAATTACCAATGCTAAGTATTTGTTCGATAAATAAATTTTCACAATTGTTTGCGTAGCTCAATTTTCGCTTTCACAATTTATTTTTGACAATTTTCATAAAAAATCCCCCCCCCCCCCCCCTGGTTACTTCCTACAAATTCCAACTTTTGAGGAATCCATATTTGGCTTTCTATGGTTCGACCCTAGACTAGCTACTTGTACTACTAGTTAGTATAAAGAGTTAGTTCAATACATATAAATTTATTTATACGACAGTCTTTTGGGAGCGACACCATAAGGCCGGTTCGTCAAATTGGCGTCATTGTCAGGGAGCCAACAGAATCCTTAATTTTTTGAAACTTGTAGTGTTTATCCTTGCTAGTCAATTTTATCTTTTGGTGCACGACCCACACTCCCAAGGGTACTAGACAATTATATTTTGCAGCGATCTCTAAGGAGGAGCGAAGAATCAAAAGAGAAAGAAGACAATAGGCTGCTATTGACAGATAAATTCGTGTTGAAGACACATCTAAAGGAAACGTTTATGAAAATTTCCCAGTAATGGTCGAACGAGAAAAGACCCTCAAGGAACTCGCAACCCAGACTTCAACAACCTTTATGCATTGCCTATCCTGAAACGACAGGTAATTTTGAGCTTAAATCTGGCTTAATTCACTTACTTCCTGCTTTTTCTGGTCTACAGGGTGAGGATCCACACAAACATCTAAAGGAATTCTATGTGGTGAGCAATGGAATGAGACCTAATGGGGTGACCCAAGAGCATATCAATATGAGGGCATTCCCTTTTTCATTAAAGGGAGATGCCAAGGAGTGGCTCAGACATTCTTCCACTAGGAGGCATCACATCCTGGGAGGAATTGCAGAGGCAGTTCTTGGAGAAGTTCTTTCCAATATCCCTAGTTGCTAGTGTCAGAAAGGAAATTTATAGCATCATGCAGTTCGATGGAGAGACCCTTTATGAGTATTAGGAATGATTCAAAAAGACCTGTGCCAAGTTCCCCCATCATCAGATCTCAGACCAACTCTTGATCCAATACTTCTATGAGGGACTGATGTAGACCAATAAAAGAAGTATAGATGCAGGTGGGTTCATAATCCTCCCATTACATCGAGGTAATCTCAACTCTTGAGATAGATGACTAGATGAACTGACATCAACAACCCTTATTGATCTATCGACTTGTTCAGCAACTCTTGTTGAAGTCTCAGCATTCTCATTAGAAATCTCACTTAAAACAAGTTTACTTCGTGGTTTACGATCCCTCATGTGGTCTTTTTCCAAGAAGGTAGTGTTTTTCGATACAACCACTTTATTCTCACTTGGATCATAGAAGTATCCACATCTCGTTTCCTTGGGGTAACCTATAAATAGGCACACTTTTAAACGAGGTTTCAACTTTTTGGGGTTTGCATAAGCACATGGGCTGAACATCCCAAAATCTTGAAGTGGCGTAAACTACCTTTAGGACCTTTCCATAACTCAAAAGGTATTTCAAAAACACTCTTTAAGGGAACGTTGTTCAAAATATAAACTATAGTCTCTACTACATATCCCAAAAACGAGTCTGGAAGATGAGCATAACTCATCATAGACCGACTCATGTCCAATAGGGTTCTATTTCTCCTTTCTGATACATCATTCTGTTGAGGTGTATCTGAGATTGAGAGTTGGGACGTGATTTGATGTTCTATCAAATAGTTTTGAAATCTTAAGTTCATATACTCTCCCCCATGATCAGATCGTAGTGTTTTTATCTTTTTACCTAATAAGTTTTCAACTCCAGTCTTGTACGGCTTGAACTTTTCAAGAGCTTCAGACTTATGTTGCATTAGGTATAGATACTCAAATCTAGAATAATCATCTATGAAAGAGATGAAATATTCATATCCACCTAGTACTGTTACATTCATCGGACCACAGAGGTCTGAATGTATAAGCTACAAGGTTTTTTTTTTGCTCTATAACCTTTTCCAGTAAAAGGTCATTTGGTCATTTTGCCTTCAAGGCATGACTCACATATTGGTAAAGAGTTTTCTTCTTAACCATTTAGAAGTCTAATTTTCACCAACTTCTCAATCCTATTGAGATTGATGTGACCTAACCTAGATGCCAAAGATGGGTATTTTCTTTAGGAGAAATTCTTGGTCTTTTTACAGTTGTTGCTGTTTTGAACATTTCAGTATTGAGCAAAACTTTTATGACTAACGACCTTAGTACATACAAGTTATTTTCTATTGAACCAAAACCTAACCCCATTCCATTCTTAAAAATAAAAACTTTATTTTGAGAGAAGAAGAATAATTTTGTTCAATTAGACAGGAAATAGAGGAAGGAGACCTGGACGATTTTGAGAGAACGATCACAAGGAAAAGCTATACGATCAGAGGAACGAGGCTTCGCCCTGGTGGTTCAAGACCCACTTCGCCTGTTAGAACCAGTTGACTCGATGGTTATGTATTAGATAGTTTTAAATTTCTGATTTTTGAGGCTAATCATCCCGGTCCATTAATTTTGATGAATGTACATATGATATATGTTTAAATTATATGTCATAAAATATGCCATATAGTTTTAAATCTTACCATAGGTTATGCATTTATTCATGCATCATCTTTATATTATAAGAATTATAGTATAGTATTTTGCATGATTAAATTACTTTAAAGCATACTCATGCATGATATAATATAAGAGTTATAGTATATGCATGCATTAAGCATATTTATGCATCATATTTATATTATAAATATTATAGTATAAGGGTGTATGAAAGCATGTATGCTTGGTTCATTACAATTTATATAAGAGTTATATATAATAATGAATGGACATTGCATGAAGCATGACACATAGGTTAGTTTATAAAAGTTATAAATACCTAATCTAGCATAGCAATGTGGATGGTTTTAGTTGTTCCTTTTATAAGAGTTTTAATGGAAATTAGAACTAAAATCAATAAGAAAGACAAGCACGCAAACTTAGGTTGAATCATGTTTTAAAAGAGTTTTAAAATTTGATTGAGATAGACATAAGATCACGGTTTAATGAGATTAGAAACCTAAGTTTAATCTTTTAATCACTTTAATAGGATTAAATTGACTAACAAAAGATTATATATGTACCAAATCTATCTATAAGAGACCTTTTGTCTAAGCAAGTTTTGTCTAGGCTGGGGTATTTAAGCTGACGGAAACGGAACACCCCTACTTGGGAACTTATCTGGAAAGGTGAATTAGATAGATTTGATGCATGCATGCAAATTTGATGATAGTTTGTTAAAGTGTTTATTGGGACTTGATTCGAACTTGTTTAATTATCAAAAGCAAGATTTTTTTTAGCAAATTAAACTCACACTTAGATAAAATCAGTAACCAGATTTTCTAAGTTAATGAATCCCTAGGTAGAACATTCAATGGGAGGTACTTGGGGTATATGATACTTCACTTAAACCTTTACACGTCTCATCCCAGTGAAGGGGCACCTCATCACCCCACCGGTGATTTTTGTCCTGCCTCGTTGGGGCATCATTGCAAAATAGATGTCATTTCACTTATGGTACATTAGAAATATTTTGCTAAAACCTAAAAGTGGTATTAAAAGTGATAATGAAAATAGACTTATTAAGTTTGTTCATATTTTTCAGCAACTTTTAAAATGGCAATCGCCATTTTAGCTCTATTATCTATCGACAAACTGACTGGCGGAAACTACACTAGTTGAAAAAACACGATTAATACCATACTGATCATCGATGACCTCCGGTTCATTCTTATGGAGGAATGTCCTCGTATTCCAACTCAAACTGCCGCTCAAAATGTTCGAGAGGCATATAAGAAATGGACACAGGTGAACGAGAAGGCCCAAGCTTACATCTTGGCTAGTCTAAATGACATCTAAGCATGAGCCCATGGTCTCTATGCATGAGATCATAGAGTCCCTGAGGGAAATGTTCGGACAACCGTCCGGACAGCTCAAACACGAAGCTCTTAAGTGCATCTTCAACTCCAAAATAGAGGATGGTACATCTATTTGAGAACATGTTTTGATAATGATGATCCACTTTAATGTGGCGGAGATGAATGAGGCTTGTATCGATGAGGGAGCAATTTTATAGTTATTCTTAAAAAATAAAAATTTAGTAGAGTAACGAACCAGTATAGTTGTGTGAGAATAATTTGTATTAAACGAAATACAAGAAGAGAAATGGAAATGGAAATGGGAGGAGAGGAAGATGATTTCGAAGGCTTATTTTCGAAGATAGTGAGGGGGCAGTGAGCTATGAAGGGGCAGTGAGCAAATCAAGGAGAGAGGAGTGAGCAAAATCAAGGGCAGTGAGTCTTCAAAAATTATCGAGGGAGTAATTGAGGAAAAATGAAGAGGATGGTGGCTTAAAAGGATGTAGGTCAAGTGTTGAACACTCGACCCACGGGTTTAGGGTGGTTGAAAAGGCATTAAGGCTATGGCAGAGGGGCATGAATGCGTCAATGAATGCATGAAATCGGAGCAGGGGAATCGGATAACATCAATGCATGCAGGGAATCGGAGCAGGGGCAGCTTGATGATATATATGCACTTTTTCAAACTTATAGAAAGTAAATAAAGTGAAGACGATTTCCATGTGGCAGACCACGTC
>NC_143483.1:14328097-14415510 GCF_027475165.1 Benincasa hispida
CATATACAGTTATAATAACTAATCCTGATTGTGATTCTTTCATAAAAACATATGGATATATTGGATTATTTTGATATCCTTCTTTCAAATATTCACTCAGGCGATTGTACCACATTCGTCCTGATTGTTTCAATCCATATAATGATTTCTGTAACTTTATTGAATACAATTCATAGAAATTTGATTTATATGTTTCAAGTACCTTAAATCCTTCTAGGATTCTCATATAGATATCACTATCAAGAGATCCATATAAATATGCTATGACTACATCCATAAGATGTATGCCCAGATTTTTATACACAGTCAGACCAATTAAATATCTTAATGTAATTGCATCCACCATCGGAGAATAAATCTTCTCATAATCAATACTAGGTCTTGTGAAAAATATTGTGCAACTAGTCTTGCTTTATATCTTGTGACCACATTATTTTCATTTCTTTTTCTCACAAATACTCATTTGTATCCCACAGGTTTGACACCTTTTGGTGTTCGGACTATTGGTCTAAAAACTTGACGTTTTGAAAGTGAGTTTAATTCTGCCTCGATTGCTTCCTTCCACTGAAGCCAATCTTTTCTATGTTGACATTCTTCAACAGATTTTGGTTCAGAATCCTCATTTTCAGGTATAATATCAAGAGTAATATTATATGCAAAAATGTTGTCAATAACTATATGAGTTCGGTTCCATCTTTTTCCTATAATGACTTAGTTTATTGAAATCTCATTATTATGTTTAGGTATTCCATCTTCCTCACTAGTAATATTAAGGATTTATTTATAGGTATTTACATCCTCAAACAAGTCTTCATAACTATTAGTTAATTTTCTTTTTCAAGGATTTTTGTCTTTGGAACCCACTGGTCTACCACGCTTCTGGCATGTTTCAGACTCATTAGTGATAACTTGCTGTGTTGGGATATCAATTTTCAATGAGATATTTGCAATTGGTATATGTGATTTAGTTACTTTATTTTCATCTATAAATGCATCTAGTAACTGATTTGCTATATTTTGCAAATGAATTATCTTTTGAACTTCAAGTTCATATTGATCTGTACGGGGATCTAAATGAGACAATAACAATGCATTGCATGTAATTTTATTTTTCTAACTTTTTAATTCCTCCCCCTAATATGGAAAATTTGTCTCATTAAAATGACAATAAGCAAATTATGTAGTAAATATCTCATCCATCAGGGGTTTAAGATATTTGATAATTGATGAAGAATCATATCCAACATATAGTTCTAACCTCTTTTGAGAACCCATCTTAGTACGTTGTGGTAGAGCAATTGGAACATATACTGTACATCCAAAAATTCTCAGATGGGAAATATTTGGCTCATAGCCTTAAGCTAATTGTAATGACGAGTACTTATAATAAGATACTGGCCTATGCGTACAAATGACGCTGCATGCAAAATAGCATGTCCCCATACAGATATAGGAAGCTTAGCTCTCATAAGTAATGATCTTTCAATTAATTGCAAACGTTTTATAAATGATTATGCTAAACCATTTTGTGTGTGAACATGAGTTACAAGATGTTCAACACTTATCCCAATTGACATACAATAATTATCAAAAGCTTGAGACGTAAATTCACCAGCATTATCAAGATGAATAGTCTTAATTGTATAATCAGGAAATTGTGCTCTTAACTTAATTATTTAAATAAGTAATCTTGCAAATGCAAGTTTTTTATTTGATAATAGGCACACGTGTGGCCATTTATTGGATGTGTCTATTAATACTATAAAATACCTAAATGGTCCACTTGGTAGGTTAATAGGTCCACATATATCACCATAAATTCATTCTAAAAATGTAGATTCAGTCCCCATAGTTGGTGATGGTTTAATTATCAATTTTCCTTGAGAGCAAACATCACACGATAACTCATTAGATTGAAGAATCTTTTGGCTCTTCAATGAATCTCCATTTGAATTCTTAATAATTCTCCTCATCATTATAGATCCTATATGACCTAATCTATCATGCCAAATTGTAAATATGTATGGATTCATGAACTTCAGGTTCATTGTTGCATATGTTTCAATTACTCGTATATGAGTAAAATATAATCTAGAAGATAAAGCAGACAACTCTTCCAGTATACGTTTTTCATTTAAGAAGTAGATATGATATATAGATTTCCACATTATTCTTACTATCAGTTTCAATATGATAACCATTACAATGTATATCCTTGAAACTAAGTAGATTTCTCTTTGATCTATTAAAGAACAATGCATTGTCAATTGTAAATTTTGTTCCTCTAGGCAAAATAATATTTATTTTTCAAAAGTCTTCAATCAGGTTTGCAGAACCTGATATCGTATTGACTTTTGCTTCCAGCATTGTCAATTTGAATTTTTTTATTTTTTTACTTGTAAGTATTGTATGTGTAGTTGCATTGTCTGTCAGACATAGATATTCTTTACTCATTTTTTAGTCACCCAACATATGCAAATGATCTAGATTTCTTCATTAAAAGAAAATAATTACAATAATAAAAACAACTTTTGGAATATACAAAGATTAACATCTATTAGGAGAAGAGAAGAAAAAAACATGAAGATGAAAAAGAAAAAAAACATTAAATCTAGATATTTTCAAAGTAAAATGAAACACTTGATGTTCCATCAATTCTACCGATTTTCTCTTCAGGAATTCAAAGAAGTTCGCCACATCAAATTTGTCATATAGGATGGGTCAAATATGTAGGAATGTATCAGCAACAATGGAAGCAACAACGATCATTAAGCACTCTAATTCATTAATTTTGGTAGAATATAAAGTACGCTCTTGCAGAAACAAGTGGGTTTCAAGACATAGCTTTATAGAACTTTTTCAAAGCTCGATTTTCAGCTGCAAACTTCTCCAAATCTTGTTATAGACCACCTCAAGATCTTCCCCACTATTCTCTTGGTGATTTAGATTGAGTTGTGGGACTCAAAACAAGCTTGAATGAAAGGAATTTTGAGAAGAGCTCACAACAACAATCCAGTTGAAGAACATATTGCAGACTATCATGCAATGAAGATGGCTGCATGAGATACAACTCATGCTTGGAGTAATTGAGGCCTAAAGAGATGGATTTTGTGAGCAACTTGAAAGGTGATAATGGAATAAACCAAAATTCCACTTACATGTTTTTCCATCTTTTTCAACTTTTCCAAATTGATTTCAAAAATCAATTTTATTTATAAAATTAGAAAAGTTATTAATTTTACAAAACTAATTTCATAAATTATTTTTTCTAATAAAATTAATAAATAATTATTTAAACAATTTAAATAATTCTAATTAATTTAATATCAAATATTAAATTAATTTTTACACAAATCCACCTTCATATATTTAAATCATATTTAAATATTAATTCTCCTATTTCGTTTAATTCTTCAAATTAAACACGTAATTATATCTCATATAATTACTAATTCCCTTAATTCTAATTTGAACGTTTCAAATTAACTTATCACGCTACTCTAGAGCTAATCCATTTACGAGCTAGTAGGGGGACCACGCGGACCTACGGATCATAGGCTTCAACAATTCGAGATTAATTAGCTAAACTTATTAGACCAAATTAACCTCTATTTGTTAACTAATGGGTCACTCCACTAAAACCCATAGTTGCACTCCCCTCGCTGTAGATATATTATGTCTACATGATTTAACCATAATTAGTAAGTCGACTCTTCACAGGTTGTTCGTAATAACGACTGGGTCAAATATCTGTTTTACCTCCGAGATTATGTCTTGTTCCTCAAGTTCCTACTAATCTTTTAATGAAAAACTGGTTTGTGATCTAGTTACTAAACCAAAACTCTCTCAGCCCAGTGAGAGGGTGGCGCCTCTTGTTCAAGATTTGGATTCAGTACTTGAGAGAACAACCTTTCTCCTATCTCTAAATCAGATAGGCGGAACTCCGTCTCGCACCCTATGTCCCCAACTATCTATTAGGTCTTACCCCTAAAATGGGAGGCTTATTGAGTCGACGCTATTGAGCCAACCCCCACCTATGCAAATCTAAGAATAACCTGTATAAATAGGAATTCATATTTAGCTCAGGATTAAGATCGAGTTATCTAGGTCATCTAAGTGAAATAGTTAGTCTACAGTAAACAATGTTATAAAGTAAGAGTGACTTATTTCTTGGTCCGATCTTATGCAAACTCATTGCATAGGACATCCTCACTCTTCATGTCATAACATGTACGAATTAGGATCACTTTGTTTATAGCACTTTACAACTCTTTGTAACAACTACAGAGTAGGCCGCATCCCATAGTGTTATCAGAATAAGGCACTTAACCTTATTCACATACTATAAATCATTTTGACTATTTACTCGAACTTGATCCCCTTTTATGTCTCCACATAAAGTTCAAGTACTCATGTAATAGTCATGGGTTTTAGTTTATTGGATTTAGACTTTCATGTATACAATTTATAAAATCAATAATAAGTTTATTGACTATAGAAAATGTTTATCATTTTACAAACTACGAGTTTTGGGACATAAAACCCAATAATACTCCCACTTGGACTCAAACTCCAGTGGATCAATATATACAAATATGTATAATATTGAGTTTACATGAAGAGAACAAAACATACAAATACAATAAACTTGGGCATTTCAATACCCATAAATTCTCCCACTTTCCCTAGTGATGAAAAACTCGTAGACCTAGTCCTACTAGGTAGCCCTCAAACACTTTAGTCGAGAGGGCCTTTGTAAACGGATCAACTAAGTTGTCTTGTAAAGCTATCTGGGAGACAATTACATCTCCTCTGTGTACAATCTCCCTGATAAGATGGTAGTTTCGCTCGATATGCTTTCCTCTTTTATGGCTTCGTGGTTCCTTTGAATTTACAACTGCTTCACTGTTATCACAATAAAGAGTGACAGACAGGTGCACATTAGGAACTACTTCCAGATATGTTAGGAACTTTCTGAGCCATACTACTTCTTTTGCTGTTTCACTTGCAACTACATACTCGGCATCCATTGTGAAGTCAGCAATATAACTCTGCTTGATACTTCTCCATACAACTGCTCCTCCATTTAGAGTGAATACTGACCCCGGAGTTGATTTCCTAGAATCAATATCGGCTTGGAAGTCAGAATCCGTGTATCTAGTAAGGATCAGATCCTTAGTACCATACACAAGCATATAATCTCTCGTTCTTCGAAGATACTTGAGAATGTTCTTAACAACAATCCAATGATCATATTCAGGATTGGATTGAAATCTACTGACTATTCCTACGACATAGCATATATCAGAATGAGTACACAACATTGCATACATTAAACTCCCTACTGCTGATGCATATTGAATTCGATTCATGTCCTTAGTCCCTTGAGGTGTCTTAGGATTTTTTCCTTAGACAGGTGAATTCCATATCTAGAAGGTAACAATCATTTCTTGGAATTTTGCATTTTATACCTAGACAACATTTTGTCTAGTTAAGATGCTTGAGATAATGCTAATGTTCTGTTCCTACGATTCCGAACTATTTGGATCCCAAGAACATATTGTGCTTCTCCCAAATCTTTCATTTGGAATTGTGAAGCCAGCCATCTTTTAATGTTAGCTAGAAATTCTACTTCATTCCCAATGAGTAGAATATCATCAACATACAACACTAGAAAAGCAACAGTTTTGTTAACGATTTTCTTGTATACACAGGGTTCGTCAACATTTTGTTCAAAGCCACAAGATTTAATTGCAGTGTCGAATATCATATTCCAGGATCTAGATGCTTGTTTCAACCCATAAATGGATCGGTTAAGTTGCAAACCTTTTCCTCTTGATTCTGTTGTATAAACCCTTCTGGCTGAGACATATAGATACTCTCTTCAAGATAGCCATTCAAAAAAGCTGTCTTGACATCCATTTGCCATATTTCATAACCATAAAATGTAGCTATGGACAAGAGTATTCTAATTTACTTTATCATGGCAACCGGAGAGAAAGTTTCTTCATAGTCTACCCCCTCTCTTAGGGTAAACCCTTTTACCACAAGTCTTGCTTTGTAGGTCTGTACCTTACAGCTTGGTCTCGTTTTCTCTTGTAGATCCATTTGCAACCGATGGATTTTACCCCTTCAAGTTTATCTACAAGATCCTAGACAAAATTGAAATATATGGATTCCATTTCAAGGTCCATGGCTTTAATCCATTGGTCTTTATTCACATCATTCATTGCTTGATTGAAAGACAATGGATCCTCTAAACCATCATCTGGTATGATGACTTGAGCTTCAGTCAAACCCATGTACCGGTCAGGCTGTTGCACAACCCTTCCACTACGACGAGGCTAGTACCAGTTTCAACAACAGCTCTTGTTGATGGACCTGCTCTATCAATAACTCTTATTGATACATTTGCCGTTTCTCTGGACATTTCTTTTATTACTAGCTTACTGCGAGGTTGATGATTCTTTATATGATCTTCCTCTAGGAAGGTTACATTTGTCGATACAAATACCTTGTCTTCTTGAGGATCGTAAAAGAAACCACCTTTTGTTTCTTTCGGGTAGCCTACAAATAGGCATACTTTTGAACGTCGTTCCAACTTTTTAGGATCTTGCACCAACATGTGTGCTGGGAAACCCCAAAGTCTGAAATGACGTAAATTTCCTTTACGTCCTCTCCAGAGCTCGGAAGGCGTTTCAGAAAAACTTTTCGAGAGAACTATGTTCAAAATATACACTGCAGTTCCAATTGTGTGTCCCTAAAAGAAATTTGGTAACTGAGCATAACTCATCATGGAACGAACCATGTCCAACAAGGTTCTGTTTCTCCTTTCTGCCACACCGTTTTTCTGAGGTGTGCTAGGGGCTGTGAGTTGAGACTGGATTCTATGTTCTATTAAATAATTCTGAAATTCTAAATCCATATACTCACTACCTCGATCTGATGGAAGTGTTTTAATCTTTTTACCAAATTGGTTCTCAACCTCAGCCTTATACTCTTTGAACTTTTCAAAAGTTCCAGACTTTTGGTGCATTAGGTAAATATGCCCATACCTGGAATAATCATTTATAAAGCTAATGAAATATTCATACCCTTCTCTCGCTTTAAAATTTAGAGGGCCACAAAAGTCTGAGTGTATCAGTTCTAAGGGTTCTTTGGCTCTAAGACCTTTTCTAGAAAAAGATCTTTTTGTCATTTTACCCTCAAGACAGGATTCAAAGGTGGTAATGAACTATCTTCTAACTTATTTAGGTGACCGTTCTTAACCAATCTCTCAATCCTGTTGAGATTTATGTGACCCAGTCTAAAGTGCCAAAGATAGGCGTTTGGAGAAATTTTTCTTTTCTTACGAGTCTCAGCAGTTTTAAACATCTCTATGTTCAATACGGCTTAAACCTCAGTCGGTTTTAACATATACAAGTTATTTTCTAATCTTGAAAACAATTTTGTTTACTTTTTGTATTGATGAACACTTCATCATTTTTGAAATAAACATTATAATTTTATTCTAGCAAACAAGAGATAGATATTAGATTCCTTTTCATAGAAGGAATGTAATACACATTTTTCAAATAAATGTACTTATCTCCTATAAATAACTTCATATCTCCCACTGCTTTAGCTGAAACAACCTCCCCGATCCCTACCTTAACGATTGTTTCACCTTCTGTCAACCATCTCTAGGAACTTGTTTCTTGTGAGATAGTACAAATAGGATTAACGACACCTGAATCAATTATCCAAATTTTATCATTTTTCACTAAACACGCTTCGATAACAAGTAAATCATATTTATCTTGTTGTTCGAATTTTGCATTCTCATTTATATTATTCAAAATTTTAGATGAGTTGAGAGATAAAGGACAATCCTCTATTAAAATTCTTTTGGTGTTATCAACTGCTAGTAATTTGTTTGTTGATTTGATTTTACTGTTATTTAATTAAGAAGTGAGTATTCTAGAAGAATATGACACGCGGATAAAATTTAAACAAATTCTAATTAGCAAATTGTAACTAAATCCAAAATCAAGTTTTAGCAAAAAGTAATAATGTACTCATAACTATTATTTATTTGCAACGATATTATAGTGAGTCAAAATATGTGCTACCGAGGGACAGTCAGATACTCCTTCACTAAAGCAAACAATTTTGATCAAATACTTTCTCCGGAATAACTCTTATTCCTATAGTCGTTTAGGTACCATTTTTGATTAGAAATTACTAACACTCTTAATAATTCTGTAAGTGTAACCCTCCATTTTCAGACGACAGAGGTCGACCCCAACTATGCTACTGAAATGGAGAGTCAAGGTTGGGAATGGACCAAAGAAATCTTATCCATTTCTAGAGTTTGTGTTGTTCCGAATCCTATGTTACAACCCTCCGATGGGATAGTCGTCATTAAACAACTAGCAAGGGCCGTCTAAATCAAACCAGCAGGCGCAATATAGGAATCTCACGGTCCAAACTAAGGGAAGAGACCGCAGGATATATTAACACATATCCTTTACCCACTTACTATAAACTACTTCCTCTGTTCACCTTGTTATTGAGTCATACAAACACTTTTCAAATGAAGGTCACTTCCAGTGTGACACAAAGCGTCATATGAATCTCACGGTGTAAACTATCATGGAGACGTGGTAGTTGAAATCTATATATCATATAATAGACTTATGTTTGAACTACTTCCCCTTATTCACCAAAATCTAGATTTATGCTAAAAAATACTTTCCGAATGGAGGTCACTTTCAAGATGACACGAAGTACCACTTAAATTTGGATTGTGAACTCTTAGGGATGTGAGAGCTAAAAATAACGTATCGTATATGTTATTAATCTCTCACTGAAGTGTTGTAATAACTTTATCATATAAAAGTTATTAAACTGCCACTGAAGTGTTCTATTAATTAGGTAAATTTATACTTAGATTCATTTCGGCTAAACAAACTACCTTAAGTCTATGTGGTTTATCCAAGTATAACGCTTATAATTGAATTTAAACCTACGATGTCTAGGTGATAAACCATTTTATGCAATCGATAGAATTTTTGCTGAAAAATTCGTGGTGAAGAAGGTGTTCTTCAACTGGATTGCTGCTGTAAGCTCTTCTCATAATTTCCTTCATTCAAGCTTGTTTTGAGTCCCACGAGCACTAAGAGAATAGTGGGGAATATCTTGAGATGGTCTACAACAAGATTTGGAGAAGTTTGCAGCTGGAAATTGAGCTTTGAAGAAGTTCTACAAAGGTATGTCTTGAAACCCACTTGTTTTTGCAAGAGCATGCTTTATATTCTGCCAATATTAATTAATTAGAGTGCTTAATGATCATTATTGCTTCCACTGTTGCTGATACATTCCTACAAAATATGTCATTATCCTAGTATGCAAAATTTTTGCTTCCACATTTTTCTCTTTTTCCTTCAGGGAGGCTTGATAGAAATCAACTAAGTGTTTTGACGTACGTTAGGTATGTGATCAATGCCCAATCATTTCACTTATTCTCAACACTTTTTAAACTCTTATCGTGTGGAGCTTTTCCTTTGTGATCATCATTTTTTGTGGTTCTTTTGAAATTTGAATGATTGAAATGACCACCACGAAAATAATAATTATTTCTTCCTCTGCCACAGTCACGACCTCGACCACGATTATTATTAAAATTCACAGCATTCACTTCAGGGAATGGTGTCATTCCGGTTGGTCAAGATTCATGATTTTTCATCAATACTCGTTATTTTGTTCGGCCACGAGAAGACATGAAATTAGTTTAGAATATCGTTTAAAACTCTTCTCTCGATATTGCTGCTGCATGAGCATATTCGAGACATGAAATGTAGAAAATGTCTTCTCTAACATATCAACATCAGGAATTTTCTCTCCGCATAATAATAATTTCAAACTGATTTTAGATAATGCGGAGTTGTAATCAATACTGATTTGAAATCTTGTAGCCTCAAGTGCATCCACCCACAACGAGCTTTAGGAAGAATAACTATTTTTCTATGATTATTCATCTCTTTCAAATTTTTTCACAAGATACAAGGATCTTTTATTATAAGATACTCAATTTTCAATCTCTCGTGGAGATGATGACGAAGAAAAATCATAGCTTTTGCTTTATTCTGACTAGATGTCGTATTTTCTTCTTTATAGTCTCTCCAAGATTCATTGCATCTAGATGGATTTTGGCATCAAGCACCCATGACAAATAATTATTGTCGTTAATAACAAGGGCAGAAAATTCTAATTTTGTGAGATTTGTCATGGCAACACTATCATAAAATATTGTATTTATGTTAGAAACTTAATAGATATTAAATATGCAAAACAATATTAAATTTATTAATTATAACGAAGAGGAAAAATTGACATACCTTTAGCGAGAAAAACGACAAAAGCTCGTACCGGTAACGTGTTGTGAATTTGAGGAGCACAACGAGGACACGAATGCCAATAAAATATAATATTAAAATAAATAAATATAATATAAATATATGGATAAATAAATAACAAAATAAATAAATATTAAAATAAACTAAACATAATATCTATAAAAATATAAAATAAAATAAATAACAAAAGTAAAGAAAATAACAAATTATGGATTTCTCCACTTTCTCCAAACTTTTTGGAATTTGCCCAATGTGTCTTTCAAAATCCACCAAATGCCACTATTTATAAGTAACTTGGCAAGTAGGAGATAGATTACATGGACATTAAGAATGAGTATTTACAAGATATATGGACAACACTTTGGAAAACAGGGTATGACACATGGTCAATAGACACTAAGCATGAGCATCTAATGGACATCTATTTTCTATAATATTTATAATAACTCTTAGGGCCTGTTTGGACTCAAGATTAGAGTGAGGTGGAGTGGGCTATAATAGCCCACTCCTTGTTTGGGGCTCCAACTATTTTTAGTTGGAGCTCCAATTATACTATCACATTTTAACCCTAGGGGAACTGTTCCCAACCCCCACGATTCATTGTTTGCATCTCCTCTGTTCTCCATCGCATTCTTGTTTCCTTTTTTGTCCAATTGTTCTCCCTCGATTTTTCTCCTTTCTTGTCCGATCGAACGCTATGCCCATGTCGTTCTTCCTTCTCTTTACTTCTCCAGCTTCAGATCTGGTTTCGCATTTATTGTATGTTTTTCTTCAGATCTGGTTTCGCATTTAACAAATCTATAGATCATATATCTTCCATTTGTCGCTCCAAACAATCTCTCTCTTGCCGCTCCAAAACTTTGATTCCCTTTTCTGCTTTATTTGGTCTTCTCACTCTGTCAAAATAGGCCTTGGAGCTTGGTAAGGGGAGGTTGAGATTTGGAGCTTGGAAAGGGGGAGGTGAAGGTAATCTTCTCTTTCCCTTTCCTAGCCGATGATGAGTTTTTTTTTCCTTCAATTTTAGCTCAAAATTTTGTAAATCAGTGGACAAATTATTCCATGTTCCTTATTTTTCTTTCAATTATTTTGCTTCCAAACTATGTTTTTCATTATACTGAATTCTTTTGCTTTGAATTACTATTGTCTCTGTCAAATATATGTTACGTTGAATTACGCTCTTCATTATACAGAATTATTTTGCTTTGAATTACTATTGTCTCTACCAAATATATGTTATGTTGAATTATGCTCTTCATTATATTGAATTATTTTGCTTTCTATTACTAATGTCTCTGTCAAATATATGTTATGTTGAATTATGCTCTTCATTATACTGAAGAATAATAGATTTTGATTAGAATGAAGAAGAATAGATTTGGATTTTGATAAAGAAGAATGAACTTCGATTAGGTTATAGGATTAGGTTCAATCAAAGATTATGAAGCACAGAGATACGGCTACACAATACAGATACGATTGGATACGACGATTCGTCGATTTATAAAAAACTAAGATACGAATACGTTTAAGAATGAGTCATGTTTTTAATATATATATTTGTAAAAAACGAGGATACTGATATGTTGAAGATACATTTTCTTTGTCTTTAAAAAAAAATCTAGGATATAGATAAATTTAGCATATGAGTTAATAACAATAGCACAAAATAGAATACGCACTGAAATACAATACAAAAAAACTAATATCTAAGATGTTGAAGTATTATAGTTAATAAAATGCAATAGAAAAGTCAAACACCACTTCCTGTCATCGTTTAGTGTCTGTCGCAGCTACACGATTGCTTAGTTCCATTGCATAGAACTTCATCGCATCGTTGAGCGCTGCAGCTACACGATCGCTTAGTTCTATCGCATAGAACTTCATCGCATCGTTTAGCTTGCGCCGCAACTATGTGATCGTGTAGTGCCATCGTATAGTACTTCCAACACATTGTTTAGTTTCCACGCAAAGCTAAACGATTGCGTAATGCTATCGCATAGCATTTCAATGCATTGTTTAGCTCTCGCAGGTATACAATCGTCTAACGTCCAACATCACAACGACCAATGTCCGTAGCTACATGATTGTCTAGCTTTTCTTCTCATCGTTTAGTGCCTGGAGCTAGACGATCGTTTAGCATTTGAACCTCAACGACGATTTTGGGGAAAAGCTGAAAAAACTGGAAACGTAGCTCGACCTTCTTTGCTTGTTTCTTCAATTGCAATTTAATTTCAACTGTAACGACTCCAAATAAATTATAGACTCTTGAAAACACATATAAGCTCATCAAACAAGAGCCAATTACAAATTTAATTGAGAAATGAAAGAGAAATTAATTGCCAAAACTCAGAAAATCACATAAGTGCAGCAGTTTCATATAACTCATAAAAACACTCACTGCACTAAAATTAAACCAAATTGAATGCTTATATGATGCTCTGATACCAATTGTAGGATTGTATCAGCAACAGCGGAAGCAACAAAGATCATGAAGCATTCTAATTCATTAATTTTGACAAAATATAAAGCATGCTCTTGTAGAAACAAGTGGGTTTCAAGACATATCTTTGTAGAACTTTTTCAAAGCTCGGTTTCCAGCTGCAAACTTCTCCAAATCTCGTTGCAGACCACCTCAATATTTTTTCCACTATTCTCCTGGTACTCTAGATTGAGTTGTGGGACTCAAAACAAGCTTGAATCAAGGGAATTATGAGAAGTACTCATAGCAGCAATCCAGTTGAAGAATACCTTCTTCACCATGAATTTTCAGCAAAATTCTATCGATTATATGCCTCAAATTCACTCCAATCTCTTTAATATATTGCAGACCATCATGCAAGGAAGATAATTGCATGAGATGCAGCTCATGCTTAGAGTAATTGAAGACCAAAGAGATGGATCTTGTGTGAGGAACTTCAAAGGTGATAATGGAATAAACCATAATTCCATTTACGTGTTTTTCATGTTTTTCCAACTTTTCCAAAATTGATTTCAAAAATCAATTTCATTTATGAAATTGGAAAATTATTAATTTTACAAAATTAATAAATGATTATTTTAAAAAATTAAATAATTCTAATTAATTTAATATCAAATATCAAATTATTTTTTACACAAATCTACCTTCATATATTTAAATCATATTTAAATATTAATTCTCTTATTCCGTTTAATTCTTAAAATTAAACACGTAATTATATCTCATATAATTACTAATTCCCTTAATTCTAATTTGAATGTTTCAAATTAACTTATCACGCTACTCTAGAGCTAATCCATTTACGAGCTAGTAGGGGGACCTTGCAGATCTACAGATCATAGTCTCCAACAATCCAAGATTAATTGGCTAAACTCATTAGATCAAATTAACCTCCATTCGTTAACTAATTGTTCACTCCACTAAAGCCCATAGTTGCACTTCCCTCACTGTAGATATATTATGTCCACCTGATTTAACCACAATTAGTAAGTCGACCCTTCACAGACTGTTCGTAATAACGGTTGGGTCAAATATCTGTTTTACCCCCGAGATTACATCTTGTTCCTCATGTTCCTACTGATCCTCTAATGAACAACTGGTTTGGGATCTAATCACTAAACCAAAACTCTCTCAGCCCAGTGAGAGAGTGAGACCCCTTGTTCAAGACCTAGATTCAGTACTTGAGAGTATAACCTTTCTCCTATCCCTAAATTGGGTAGGCGTGAATTTCATCTTGCACCCTATGTCCCAGCTATCTATTAGGTCTTACCGCTAAAATGGGAGGCTTATTAAGCCAGCGCTGTTGAGCAAACCCTCATGTATGCAAATCTAAGGATAATCCTGAATAAACAGAAGTTCATAGTTAGCTCAGAAGTAAGATCGAGTTACCTAGGTCATCTAAGTGAAATAGTTAGTCTTATACAGTAAATAGTGTTATAAAGTAAGAGTGACTTATTTCTTGGTCCAATCTTATGCAAACTCATTGCATAGAACGCCCCCACTCCTCATGGCATAACATATACGAATTAGGATCACTTTGTATGTAGCACTTTACAACTCTTTGTAACAACTACAGAGTAGGCCGCATCCAACACTATTACCAGAATAAGGTACCCAACCTTATTCATATACTATAGATCATTTTGACTATTTACTCGAACCCGATCCACTCTTATGTCTCCACATAAAGTTCAAGTACTAATGTAATAGTCATGGGTCTTAGTTTATTGGATTTATACTTTTATAAAATAAATAATAAGTTTATTGACTATAGAAAATGTTTATCATTTTACAAACTGCGAGTTTTAGAACATAAAATCCAACAGTTAGATACTGTTTACTGCATTAATCATTAGCATATCCCCTATTTTTAGGATTTATTGTATATTGATGGACAGTAGTTGCTAGGTACAGTTTATGGTATTCATCATTGCCATATTCCATTTTTTTGGATGGTCTATTCTATATTTACTGACAGTGGTTGTTAATTACTGTTTATTGTATTCACACAACTATATATATGTGTCTCACTTCACTTCACCTTAGGCCAAACCCATTCCATCTACTTGCTTAATGCAATTGGTATGTTATTTCTCGTCTCCAACATTTTCTTATTCTGTGTTATTTCTCTTCTTTGCATCTTTTTAATTTCTATTGTTGGTTTATTGTATTCATCTTGTTGGTTTCTCATTTTGTTGGCACTATTTACTGCATTCATTTTGTTGGTTTCTCATTTATCATATTTATGATATTAACTGAAATTCAAGTTTCAATGAATGAATTTCATAACTCTGAGGCTGGACCCTATTCAATTTTTTGTTTTTTTGTCCTTTATAATTATGCTCTAACTTGCCTTCAAGTATAAGGACAAACCCATTCCAATTACTTCATAAATGCAAATGGTATGCCTTCTCCCTCTTTGTCCAACATTTTTTTTTATTACGGTTGTTGACTAGTGTATTAATGTTGTTTATTATAATTTGTTTTAGGGTTGGTCTTATATGAATCAACCGAATCAAACACTGTTTACTAACTTTCTCTTGCTAAGGTTTTTACATGCACTTAAATATATGTTACTTTTGTTAATTGTTTCTTATCTATTTACATGCACTTAAACATTGTTTAGCTAATGTTGTTTATTGTAATTTATTTTTTGCTATATTTGGATGATTGACTGTAATAATATCATGACCTAATATTTGTTGCTAGATTTGGATGATTGAATATATGTTGCTAGATTTGGATGATTGAATATATGTTGCTAGATTTGGATGATTGAATATATGTTGCTAGATTTGGATGATTGAATATATGTTACTTTTGTTAATTGTTTCTTATCTATTTTATTTTTATTTTTATTTATTATTTTTTTTGTGTTCTTTCTTTTGCAGCTTTAAATTAAAAATAGATTTTCATGACAATTAGTTAAAAAATAAAAAAAAATGGAAATTTTTTGCAATATTTATTTCTAAAGCTTCATTATAATTATATTAGTAAAAATGATCAATTAATATTTTGATTCATGTTATTGATAAATTGGAAACTCGAACAAGAATTAAAATGCTTGACTTTGTCATTTCTTAAATTTCTACATGGTATTTAAAATAATCTATTATTTTTTGAATTGGTATGTATTATCACTATGAAACAAGAAAAAGTAGTAAAAACAACCATTAGAATAAGGGCATTAGAATAAGGGAGCAAAGCAGAGAAGATGAGAAATGTGAGAATAAATTATTTTCTTAATTGGTATGTATTTCAAGAGTTTCAAATAACTATGGGTGTGTTTTCAACAACTTTTATCAAAGTTATTTTCTCAATTTATAAAAATGAGTTTTATCAATGTGTTGCAAAGGAGTGAGACAATTCACTCCCCTTTTTCTTTTCATAGACAATAAAAAAAAATGTTATAAATGGTAAAAAAAAATCAAAGTATCTTTACATATAGCACGATGCTCATCCATCATTTACCTTTTACGGAATGTTATTTTTTATGTCGTTGGTTGTGTAAAGATATCTATGGTATTAGAAAATAAAAACTTTTTGGAATTTGATTTTTGGAATTTAACTAAGTTTACTTAACAAAATAATATTTTTTTTTTAAAAAAAAGTAATATAAAAAGTGTTGTTTTTTAAGTAATATAAAAACAGTAATATAAAAAAAATAGTGTTAACACGACTAAGAAATATTTTTGGAATTTGACTAAGTTTATTTTCAGTTTTGTAATCATTTTATGATCTAAAATGTTTCTTTCAGGACCAGTTCCAAATTTATTAGTACATAATGGACCCAATAGAACTAGTTACGATACTAAAAGCATATACAGCTTCACAACGTCAGTTACTTTTAGCACTAGAGTTATTACTGAATGATCATAGGAGGATATAAAATACATCACACGACAGTAGACATCGTATTAGACAATTAACATACTTTCGACTCATTCATGAGTCTGATTTATGTTATCGTCAAAGTACAAGAATGGGTAGAAGATGTTTTTCCATTTATGTGATTTACATAAGACAACTGGCAGATTAGTTGGAACTGAAGTTATAGATGTGGAGGAGATGGTTGCCGTGTTCTTAAATATTTTAGCCCATGACGTTAAGAACTAGATAATTCAAAGAGAATTTGTATAGTCTGGTGAGACTGTTTCTAGACATTTCAACACTGTTTTATTAGCAGTGTTACGATTACATGACGTGTTATTAAAAAAACTTTTGCCGGTCACAAACTCGTGTACAGATCCACGATGGAAATGGTTTGAGGTACAGTTCAACTACACCAACATTAATTCGACATGACTTTTTTCTTAGGAGAACATACATGCATGAATATTTCTTATTTTGTTTGAATGCAGAATTGTTTGGGTGCATTAGATGACACGTACATCAAGGTAAATGTCAGCGCAACTGATCGCCCATAGTATAAGACAAGGAAGGGTGAAATTGTAACGAATGTACTTGGTGTGTGTGATACAAATGGCGACTTAGTGTTCGTCTTATCAGGGTGGGAAGGATCCATAGCTAATTCTCGAGTTCTTAGATATGCAATATCACGACCTAATGAATTAAAGGTTCCAAAGGATAACTAGCTATACATACCATCTCTCCCTACTCATTGTATTTATAATATAAGGTTTGAAATAATTGGACGTCTAACAGGGTATTATTATCTATGTGATGCCGGATACACAAATGCGGAGGGTTTTTTGGCTCCATATAGAGGCGAAAGATATCATCTTTCAAAGTGGCGTGGAGGAGGTAATGCACCAACAACTCCACGAGAATTTTTTAACATGAAGCATTCTTGTGCATGGAATGTCATCGAGAGAACGTTTGGGTTGTTGAAGGGTAGATGGGCAATCTTGCGAGGAAAATCATACTACTCAGTGCAAATCCAATGTCGAACCATATGGTGTGTTGCCTTCTACACAATCTTATCAATAGGGAGATGACTAACAATGAACCGAACGAGGAATTGGATGAGGTGGATTCAAGCTTTTCTACAGAGATCATTTCGATTCCATTAGTAATGAGGATTCGGAATATCACACATTGATCAATCAAAGAGAGATTCAACAACTAAAAGAAAGATCGATTCTTTGGGATTCTTCCTTTCTTCAAACGGAACGAACAGAGATAGAATTAGATCGATTCCCTAAATGCTTTTCTGGTTATTCCTCAATGTCTCGGCTATTCACGGAACGTGAGAAGCAGATGAATAATCATCCGCTTGGGGGGATGAGATAAATTATATTGAGAGTTCAAATGAATGGACCCAAAGGAGGGATGAACTGGCGCAACCAATGTTTACTGAATGAGAGTTGCGTAGTGTGTAGTGCCTTTATACTTTTTGTTTATTTTTGTGAAATGATTTCATTCGGAACTCTCTCGTTATGTTTACTATATTTTTTGCTTAACTTTACCCATGAACTCTCTCATTAGCTTTGCTACAACTACTTGTCATTTATTGTTTAATTGTATTAAAATATGTACGTGTATACACTAGAATGTCAAGTTCCTTAAGAGCCCTGAAGCACAACTGGACTAAAGAGGAAGAAACGAAGTTAGTCGAGTGCTTGGTGGTGTTGGTCGCATTTAGTGGATGGAGATCAGACAATGGGATGTTTCGACCTGGCTACTTGGCACAACTACAATGTTTGATGGCTGAGAAGTTGCCTGATTTTAATATCCAAGGATCACCAACTATAGATTATCGAGTCAAATCCCTGAAAAAGACTTACTAAGCGATTGCAGAAATGAGACGACCAACTTGTAGTGGATTTAGCTGGAATGAGGAATTCCAATTCATCACTGCAGAGCGGGAGTTATTTTGTCTAAATTGATTTACGAATGTTGGTAAAAAAATCATAACATCCACTTCACCCTTCATGTAGAGTCATCCTACAGCAAAGGGGTTTCTACACAAGTCATTCCAATACTATGATGATCTGGCCTAAGTCTTTGGCAAGGATCAGGCTACGGGAGGATGGTTAGAGACCTTTATGGAAGTCAAATATAACGTGCCAAACCATATGAATGATGGAGTTCCTATTCGTGAATCACAGGATCCAAAGATCCCCACGATGTCTAGTCAGGGAATGGACATGTCACAGGATGACATGTATGGAACACGTATCAGTTGAAGCACTGAAGGAGGAAATGCTTCGAGAGGAAGTAAGAGGAAGCGAAGTGGGAATCAAGATGAAGCGGTAGAGATTGTTAGGAATGCGATGGAGTTCGCAAATAACCAATTGAAGGCAATTACAGAATAGACGAAAGAGAAGCGTGCAACTGAAGTTGAACTACGTGCAGAAGTCGTAAACAACTTCAAGATATTCATGAATTGCATAACCGACAGATGGTGAAACTTATGCAAATCTTATTCCGTAGCGTGCAAGATACATAGAGCTTCTTATCCATTCCCACGGTCTTGAAGTTGGACTATTGCAACCTCCTCCTTGAAGAGAATGTTTGATCAACCCGTGTTTTGGACTGCTTTTCAATAATGAACAATGATTAGTTTGTTTTAATTATACATTTAAGTTTGTAGCACATTTGGTACCTAAAAAAGGGTCATATTTTAATCATGCAATCATGAGTTAGTTATTTTGTCTTAGAGATGCTTGTACCTAAAAAAAAGAGCTTTATATATGAAACATATGAATTGTATCCGAAAGCAATGCATTTTTTTTGTCATGTTAACCAAGATATCTCTCAAAATGACAAAAAAATCTTGGTTAGCTTTTAATATAAATTACAATTAAATTAATTTTGTATAAATTGGTGGAACATATAGTCTTAATTATATTTTCAAAATATGATATTTCATATGCATAATTATTAGTATTATAAAATATGGTAGTAGAAAAAATTACACATAGTCTAAAATAATCTACATTCAAATTACATACTGTTATAATTCAGACTATAATAACCTGCGCTCTAAACACAGACTATTATAGAATAGAATACAATACTCTACACTCCAAACACATACTATTATAAACTAGACTATAATAGTCTGCACCCCAAACGCAGACTATAAAAACAGACAATTTATTATAATTCGCAGACTATAATAACCTATTTTGCGCCACAAACGCCCCCAAATTCTTTTAATATTCCATTTTCTTTCCTTTTCATCTACACATACCCTTTGCCTTTATTTGCAGACAAGTTAATTGAAAATTTGTGAGTTTAAAATGAAAAGGTAAAAAAGGTCTTTCATAACCAAAAGAAAATGACTGACTAGTGTGGAAAATGTGAATTTAATTGGTTGGTAAAAAAAAAATCACAATTAAATTAAGTGTCCAACAATATTTATAACTTCAAGAACATTTAGAAAAAAACCTATAAATCCTAATTATAATTGGGATTTTGAGAGTTGTTCATTCTTTAAGGATAATTATTTTAATTTTTAAATAATATATCAAAATTTCACTATCTATTATTGATAGATCGTGATAGACTTCTATCACTAACACTAATAGATGTCTATAGTAGTTTATCATTAATAAATAGTGGTATCTTGCTATATCTATAGATAAATTAGCTCATTTTCCTTTATTTGGAAATAAATCTTTCTTTAATGCACTTTAATTTAGTAATTTCTAGAGGTTTTTTTTTTTTTTTTTTCACTTTTTCCTTTTACTATTTTTTTTTTTTACAAAAGTCTGAGTCAAATAGAAAATATGTATTTGTCAAATTATAAGATTTAATAGTTACTTATCCCCTTTCTCTTAATTAATATTTATTTCTCTACTAAAACTATAATTATAAAATCATATATTAAGATCTAATGTTGC
This sequence comes from Benincasa hispida, assembly GCF_027475165.1. NCBI lineage: Eukaryota > Viridiplantae > Streptophyta > Magnoliopsida > Cucurbitales > Cucurbitaceae > Benincasa > Benincasa hispida. The sequence goes on from NC_143483.1 coordinate 14,348,785, forward strand.
ATTAAACAGAGCCAATTTTGAAGTAAATTATTTGATTTAAGATTCGATTGAACTGATTCATAGTTTATGATGTACTAAAAAAAAAATCATAGTTCTACAAATATCGGTTCTCTTTGATTTTTGAAGAAAGTTTAATAAATTCAACCCTTTTTTTATTGAGATAATCTTAATACTATTTATTCTTATTGGATAAACCTAAGATTCTATCTCGAAATTAGTTAACGATCAAATGAGCAATTAATGTATGAAATGTATATTTTGGTAAGATCTCCTCAGTTTGTGGAGTGCTCAATAAATACACTGATCTCTTTTTTCCAGCTAATGTTAATGTGATCAACTGAAAACTACAATTTATTCCTTGAGAATTAAAATTAAAGGCACTATGCATAGAGGATAATAATAAAAAAAAGTTAATTTTTTAATGTGAAGAATAAACCTCCACGTATCTTTACAATACTTTAAGCTCCGTTTGACAATTATTTAAGCTCGGTTTTATAATCATTAGTTTTTTTTTTGTTGTTTTTTAAAATTAAGCGTATAAATAGTACTCATTCTCCCTAAATTTTTCACTTCGTTATCTATTTTTTACAATGTTTTGAAAAATCAAGCCAAATTTTGAAAACTAAAGAAAAAGTAGTTTTTATTTTTAGAATTTGGTTAAGATTTCAATTATTCCACGAAAAAAAGATACAAATCATGGTAAAAAAATTTGAGAGAAATTAAGTTTAATTTTAAAAAATGAAATGGTTAACAAATGAAGCCTTAATTTTTGATTTTTTTTTTTAAAATTAAACCTTTAAACATTCATTTTGTCTTTAAATTTCTTGATTTATTATGTACATTTTACCACTGTTGTCAAAAACCAAGCCAAAATTTAATAACTCAAAAAAGAAGTTTTTAAAAACATGTTTTTGTTTTTAGAATTTGACTAAGAATTCAACTATTATACAAAGATGTAAATCATTATAAGAAACTAATAGAAAATATGTTGGGTTTTATGTCCTAAAACTCGTAGTTTGTAAACAATAAAACTTATTCTGAAAATTCAATAAGTGTTGTTATTGAATATATGTATTGCTTATTAGAAATCCAATAAACCTAAAAGACCCATGACTATTACATGAGTACCTGAACTTTATGTGGAGACATAAAAGTGGATCAGGTTCGAGTAAATAGTCAAAATGATCTACAGTATATGAATAAGGTTGGGTGTCTTATTCTGGTAACACTATTGGATGCGACCTACTCTGTAGTTGTTACAAAGAGTTGTAAAGTGCTACAAACGAAGTAATTCTAATTCATACATGTTATGACATGAGGAGTGGGGGCATCTTATGCAAATAGGTTTGTACAAGATCGGACCACAAAATCCGTCACTCTTACTTTATAACAACATCGTTTACTGTTTAAGACTGACTATTTCAAAATGATGACCTAGGTAACTTGACCTTAATCCTAAGCTAACTATGAACTTCTGTTTATTCAGGATTATCCTTAGATTTGTATAGGTGAGCTTGGCTCAACAACACTGACTCAATAAACCTCCATTTCAGGGGTAAGACCGGGTAGATAGCTAGGGACATAGGGTGCAAGAAGGAATTCACTCTTACCCGCTTTTAGGGATAATAAAGAGGTTTTTCCCTAAAACGCTGACTTCGGGTCTTGAACAAGGGGTCCCACCCTCTCATTGACTCGAGAAGGACTCGGTTTGTTGGTTAAATAACAAATCAATTGTTCATTAAAGAATCAGTGGGACTTAAGGAACAAGAGGTAATCTCGGGGACAAAACAGACATTTGATCCAACCGTTATTACAAACAACCTATGAAGGGTTAACTCACTAATCATGGTTATATTGAATGGACATAATATATCTACAGTGAGGGGAGTTCAATTATGGGCTTTAGTGGAGTGACTCATTAGTTAATGAATGGAGGTTAATTTGGTGTAATGAGTTTAGCCAATTAATCTTTGGATCGTTGGAGCCCATGATCTGTAGGTCCACGAGGTCCCCCTACTAGCTCATAAATGGATTAGCTTTAGAGTAGCGTGATAAGTTAATTTGAAATATTCAATTTAAAATTAAAGAAATTAGTGATTATATGAGATATAATTACACGTTTAATTTTAAGAATTAAATGGAATAGGAGAATTAATATTTAAATATAATTTAAATATATGAAGGTGGATTTGTGTAAAATTAATTTAATGTTTGATATTAAATTAATTAGAATTATTTAAATTATTAAAATAATTATTTATTAATTTTATTAAGAAAATTAATTTATGAAAGTAATTTTGTAAAATTAATAATATTTTCAATTCTAGAATTCCTTTTGGTAAAAATTGAAAAAGTTAAAAAAAATACAAAACGGAATGTTGGATTTTTCCAATAACCCTTCAACTTGCTCACACAAAACCCACCTATTTTGGTTTCAATAACTCAAAGCAGAGCTGCATCTCATGCAACCATCTTCTTTGCATGATAGCTTGCAATATATTGAGAAGATTGGAGTGGAATTGAGGTATGCATCTATAGAATTGTTGCTGAAAAATTCATGTTGAAGAAGTTGTTCTTTAAGTGGGTTGCTGCTGTGAGTTATTCTCCAAGTTCTCTTCATTCAAGCTTATTTTGAGTCCCACAACTCAATCTAATGTTCCAAGAGAATAGTGGGGATGATTTGAGATGATCTACAATAAGATTTGGAGAAGTTTTCAGCCGAGAATCGAGATTTGAAGAAGTTCTACAAAGGTATGACTTGAAACCCTCTTGTTTTTATTATGAGCATGCTTTAGTTACTGCCAAAATTAATAAATTAGAGTATTTATTGATCCTTGTTACTTCCGCTGCTTGCTGATATACTCCAACAAAATAGACTTAATTTTGAAAAACATAAACATGAAATAGTTACCAAGTAATATTTGTCTATTTTAGGTCGAAGTCCTTATGATTACGAGTTTGTGTTGATTTTTAGGAAAGGATTGTTTATTTATTTATTATGGAGGGATGAGGCTGCACATGAAATCATGCGTTAGACATAGCTTATGTGTTTGCACCCATGCGTCTGAGGTCATGCGTCGGAATGAAGATGCGTTAATCTAGTATGCAATGATCACGCGTTCCTATCACAAGTTTTCTTATGCTCGCGCCAAGTATAACGCAAATGCAAGTTTCTCGGGTAATCCGAGGTCGAACACAGGAACTTATCACTCAAAAGTGCTTATGAAGCAATGCGTTTGAGGTGATGAAAAGAAAAATAAAAAGAAGTTTAATGGATTTATAAACTATTCCTACTCCTAACTAAACAGATTGAGCAATAGAAGAGTTGCGATGAGAATAGGTAGAGACACAACAACCATTAACGTATAGTAATGTTTATTATCTTAAATCGACCGAGTAATCCCAGCTCATTGTTTTCACTAACGTGTCGTACAGCTCTTGGTGGTCAGCCGCATGACTATATCTCTACAGTACATGGTTGCGCCGAGCATAAGATTATGCCTATCTCTAGAAAAATTGCAAACTTTGCTTTAGTGCGTTCCATCTCTTACCTTCTTAGGAAGTTAGACGCGGCTATAACCTATAGACAAGCAATGAAACATCCCATAGACAGGCGTTACTACAGCCTTTCATCAAGCAAAGAGGATTAACTCACTATACTCGTACAATGCACACCTTTCGGTGGGTTGCTTTATGCGTCCTATCTCTAGGCTACACGATTAAGCATATGATTGTCTTTGATAAATAAATGCTGAAGATAAACTATGATAGAGATGAAGATGATGAAGAAGACAACAATGAAATAGTTAAGATTTGCATTGATCACAAAATATCTTAATATCTTAAGCTAAAATGTAATACAACATAGAGATTAGAAGAGAAAGGAAGGACTTTGCATCAAGGCTGCCGGTGGTGCCGTGGATGAATGGTGAAGATGTCTCTCTCGAGCTCTATCTCTGGCGAAATCTCTGGTCGTCACTCGGTCTTGTTTGTGGAGATAAAGAATTCTCACTAAAAATCTCGTTCAAGCTCTCATCTATGATCACAAACCTCTGCCTTAAGACAGGAATTCGGATGTCTTGAAATGAAGGTCCAAAAGGCTATTTATAGAGTTTAAATACCAACAGCTATCATGATTGCGTTATGGCTCACTGATGCTTTTGTTATGGTATGGGCAATGTCATATCGTCTTATCTTGTTGATACTCCCAAGGTATGCGTCTGAGCTTGATTCAACTGAAGCATCAATGCCTTCTACCCATCTTGCGGTCGTCATTCTATTATGGTTTTCACTCCGTAGCTGCAATTTCTAGTTGATCACCGCATTTGCTTGATCACCACAACTTCCATGCGATGGATGCATTCGATCCAACTTTCAGCACATGCATTTGTCTCTGTGATCGCCTGGCTTCAGCACATGCGTTTGTCTTTGCGATCGCCTGGCTTTAGCGCATGTGTTTGTCCGTGATTGCTTATTTCAAACGCATGCGTTTGATTCCTGCGATAGCTACAAAAATAGACACTTTGGCATTGAGTAACGCATAATATTGGGGTCAGTGAGGATCTAGGTGCTAATTGATGCAAAACTCAATTTTTCGCAAATTTTAAGTATTATCACTGCATTTTCTACTTATTAGCCCTCATGATTCTAAGTAAAAGGCTTATAAAAACTGGCATTTCTGTCAGTTATCAGTTTGTTTGGGCCCTAACTTCAAATATGTGGATTAGGCTCCATGTTTAGGACTCTGATTATAATAAGGAGTGACTAGACAAATGGTCAAAATAGAATGACATGTTAGAAAATGACAAAACTGATTTTTTGTGGGGAAAATGACCAAACGACTAATTTGGATACTATTTAATATATAACAATGGATAAAAATACTCCTATGGTCAAATTTCTATAAATATAGTGTATTCAAACCATTCTAACAACCTAAAATAAGATTAATAAACTAAACCACCCAAAATCTCCCAAATTTGGTATTTTTAGAGAAGATGTACTTATCGTGATGCAAATGAAAAAAAAAATAATAATAAAACCGTTAAAATCAAACTTAATTTTTTAAAAAAGAAGATCTAAAATGATATCAATAACCAAATCTATGTTAGAACTCAAAATCTTAGAATCATAACTAAAAAGTGATACTAGAAAAGTCGTACTTGATGTACTAATTTTCACAAAACATCATTAACATAATCATAAAGTATATTTTAATTATAAATATTGAATAAGAAAATACCTTATATTCAAAATAGCTATAATATATGAAGTGAGTTTCATATTAAGCTCAACAAATATCTTCTACTTATAAATAGTTAAAATCTTTGTCATTTGTTGTCACACATACTAAAAGCAACTTCAATCTTCATTAGTATGAGTAATGCAAATATCTTGTATTAGATGGAACATTTGTCATATTTTGCCACACACATTATACTAAAAATAACTTTAAGTCTCATACATTTGTAATAGCTAAATACTCCATCAAGTCAATTATCAACTAACCCACAGAAATACTCTCTATACTAAAATTTAAAATCTTTTATGGGAATAGAATATTCTGGAAACATATTGGTCAAAATCTAAATATCTTCTTTGTGAAGCACACTCTCGACCAAGAGGTATCACCATGGACAAAAATAATTGTATATTGTTGGGAAGGTCCTAGAACTCGCAGTTCGTGTTAAACATTTTATTTTTCAATAAAATATTATTGAGTAACTTATTCAATAAAGTTGTTGATTTTGCATTCTATTATGAAAATCCAATAAACATATCCATGGCTATAGTGTGAATACTTTAACTTTATGTGGTGACATAAACAGGATCAAGTTAATAGTATATAGCCTAAATGGTCTAATAATTATATGGATGAAACTGGGTATCTCATCCTGGTAACACTATTGGATACTGCCTATTTTGTAGGTAATACAAATGATGTGATCCACAGATCATTCGTGTAGAGACATGCGAGTGGGGACATCCTATGCAATGAGTTTGCATATAGACTGGACCACAAAAATAGTCACTTTTCTTTATAACGACCGTTTACTGTTAAAACTGACTATTTCATTTTTTAAGTAACTTAGGTTAACTCGATCTTAATCCTCAGCTAGCTATAAAATCCTATTTTTTTGGGATTATCCTTTGATCTGCATGAGTGAGAGTAGTCCAATAGCACTGCTCAATAAGCCTTCCATTTTGAGGATAAGATCGGATGAATAGCTGGGAACATAGCTCTACAAGATAGAATTCGCTCCTACCCGATTTAGGGTTAACAGATAGGTTGTTCTCTTAAGTACTGATTCCAGGTCTTAAAAAATTGGGGTCCCGTCTTCTCTTGATAGAGAAAGAACTTGATTCATAAGTATTATGAATTAAAATTGTTCATTAGAGGGCCGGTAGGAACTTTAGGAACGAGATGTATTCACATGGGTAAAACGGTGATCTTGACCCAACTGTGATTACGAATGACCTGTGAAGAATTGATTTACTGACCATAGTTATATCAAGTGAACATAATATATCTACAGTAAGGGGAGTTCAACTATGGGCTTTAGTGAAGTGACCCATTAGTTAACGAATGAGGGTTAATTCAATATAATGAGTTTAGCTAATTAATCTTGGATTGTTGGAGCCTATGTAGGTCCGCGAGGTCCCCCTACTTGATCGTAAATAGATTAACTTTAGAGTAGCATGATAAGTTAATTTGAAACGTTCAAATTAGAATTAAACGTAATAAGAGAATTTATATTTAAATAAGAATTAATATAATATTTGATATTAAATTAATTAGAATTAATTGAATCATTTAAATAATCATTTATTAATTTTATTAGAAAATTAATTTATGAAATTAATTTTACGAAATTAATAATATTTTCAATTTTAAAAATCAAATTAGTTTTTGAAATCATTTGATGACAAATGGAAAAAATAGGAAAATCAATACAAATGGAAGTTTGGTTTTTTCCATTATCATCTTCAACTAGCTCACACAAAACCCATTTACATTTGCTTCAAATAACTCCAAGTATGAGCTACATCTCATGCAGCCATCTTCTTTGCATGATAGCCTGCAATAAATAAAGAAGATTGGAGTGGAATTGAGGCATGCATTCAAAGAGTGTTTCCAGAAAAATTTGGGCTGAAGAAATTGTTTTTCAAGTGGGTAGTAGCAGTGAGCTTCTCTCCAAGTTTTCTTTCGTTCAAGCTGTTCTTGACTCCCACAAATTATTCTAAAGCTCCAAGATATAATGAGGAAGATCTTGAGGTAGTTCACAATAAGTTTCGGAGAAGATAACAGTTGAGAATCATGATCTTGAAGAGTTTTACAAAGGTATAACTTCAAACCCTCTTATATTAGATGAGCATGCTTTAATTTCAGTCAAAATTAATGAATTAGAGTGCTTATTGATCATTGTTGCTTCTGCTGCATACTCATATACTCTTAAATTGGTATCAGAGCATCATATAAGCATTCAATTCGGTTTAATTTTGGTATGGTGGGTGTTTTTCATGAGTTATATGAAACTGGTGCACTGATATGGTTTTCTCAGTTTTGGCATTTAATTTCTCTTTGATTTCTTGATTAAATTTATAATTGGATCTTGATTCATGAGCTTATATGTGTTCTCAAGAGTCTGTAATTTATTTGCAGTCATTAAAGTTGAAATTAAGATGTAATTGAAGAAACAAGTGAAGAAGGCCGAGTTGCAAATTCCAGTTTTTCAGCCTCTGCTCAAATATCGTCGTTGAGGTTTAAATGCTAGATGATCGTCTAGTTACGGGCGCTAAACGATGTGAAGAAAAGCTTGACGATCGTGTAGCTACAGGCGCTGGTTGTTGTAGTGTTGTGCGCTAGACGATCGTGTAGCGGCGCGTGCTAAACGATGCGTTGAAGTGATATATGATGGCACTACACAATTCTATAGCTGCGGCGCTAAACGATGCATTGAAGTGTTATGCGATAACACTATGCAATTATGGAGCTTTTTCCGACGCTATACGATAGCACTACATGATCGTGTAGCTCTGCCCGACACTAGACGATGGTGATACACGATAGTTGCAAGACGATGGCGATCGTGTAGCTCTACCCGACGCTAGACGATGGCGATACACGATAGTTGTAAGACGATGGCGATCGTGTAGCTCTACCCGACACTAGACGATGTCGATACACGAGAGTTGGAAGGCACTACATGATTGTGTACCTCTGTCCGACATAAGATGATCATTTTAGATGATAGACATCAGTGCTACACATGAGCCTTAGCAAGATTTTGAGCATGGACCGAGAACAGCCAGTTCGACTGGTTTTCTCGAGGTCTTGTCCAGTTTAGCCTCAAAATATTTTTGGCTAGTCCGATTCGACTCTGTTAGTCTGCTTCAGACTTTTCCAGTTCGGTTCAAGTTGTTTGGGTTCGATTTGGAGCGGTTCGAGCGGTTCAAAAGTAGTTTTGAAGTTGTTTTGTAATAATTAGGCATTTGTTTGCCAAAACTAAAATCATATCAGTTTTTATTTACTTGTTTATGCATGTGATGTATGTAATAATTAAATAAATCATGTATATGCATACAATATGCCATGTAGATTTAAAACCCCACCGTAGGAAGCATGGTACATGCATTGAAAGTATGTTATAAAATGTTATAATATATAGTATGCATGTTAGGGTTTCTTTTATTTAATATAATTATTATATTAGATATTGAATGCATTTGTTGTATGTTGTGGATGTTTAGCATGTCTAAGATTTTGTAAGTTGTTATAAAATTGGGTTAGACGTTTAAAATCCATAACGAAGAACAATTGCATGCTCACTTAGGTTAACAACTAGTTTTAATCGTTAAAATAGATTGTTACCTTATAAAATTTGGTTACAAACTCAAATCGGTTCATAAATCTGTCTAAGGTCAGGGGTACTTAAGTTGACGGTTTATGGAACATCTCTTACCTGGGGATTATAACCGAAAGATTAAGCATTGTTAATTAATTTTATGAGCTTACATGAGTGGTGTGAGGTTTAAAAATGGTTTAAACACTTAGACATCGTAGGATTATATCCAAATATAATTATTATTATTGGTAAAAACGATATAGACTTAGATTGTTTAAATTTAGCTGTTTAATACCTAAGTAAATACCCAAACATATAGAACACTTCAGTGGGAGATTAATAATATATTTGATATATAGTTATTAGCTCTCACGGCCTCAAGAGTTCAATCTGTGAGATCCATGCTCGGCTATGTGTCGCTTTTACAGCGTACTCCATTCGAAAAGTGTTTGCATAGGTCAATAACAAGGTGAATAAGGGAAGTAGTTCATAGTAAGTGGGTGAAGGAAATGTGTCAACATTGTCCTATGACTTCCTCCATTAGTTTGAATCGTTAGATTCCTATGTTGCACCTGCTGTCGTTTTTAGGCGGCATTAGCTAGTCGTTAACCATGGCGATCCCCTCGAAGGGTTGTAACATAGGATTCGAAACAATCCAGGCTTCAGTAAAATGAATAGCGTCTTATAGTTCCATCTTGGGTATTGTCTTATATTTCGGGGGCATATTCATACCGTTCTATAAGATCTAAAAATGGCAGGTCACATTTACAAGAATTACTAATTGTTAGTAAAGATCTTGACCGAAAACAATAACCAAAAGAACTATAGGAGTAAAGAGTTATTCTGATATAGTATTTGGTCAAGAATTGTCTTGCTTCAGTGAACGAATTATTGACTGCCCCTCGGTAGCAATTATTCTAAATCACTAAAGTATTGTTGCAAATAGATAAAGATTTATTGGGTACTTTATTATTTTGCTAAAATTGGATTTAGATCCATAAATATTTAATAGAATTTGTTTAAATTGTTTCAGCAATGTTGAATTCAATCATACAGTTGCTAGCTTTCGATAAATTTAATGGTGAAGGATATTCAAACTGGAAATCCAACATCAATACAATGTTACTTGTGGATGATTTGAGGTTTGTGTTGATGGAAGAATGTCCTCCGGTTTCCAGTACAACAGCGAACCGAAATGTTTGGGACATCTGTGATAGGTGAGTAAGGGCTAATATGAAAGCTCGAGCCTACATCTTAGCAAGTATATCTGATGTACTTGATAAGAAACATGATGTTATGCCCACTGCCCGTGAGATAATGGCGTCGCTTACGGAGATGTTCGGACAACTGTCATCCTCTGTTCGACATGAAGCCATTATGTATGTTTACGTTACTCGCATGAAATATGGAACCAAGTTAGAGAACATGTTGTCGATATGATGGTCCATTTTAATGTTGCTGAGGCTCATGGGGCGATGATAGATGAAACAAGTCAAGTAAGTATGATATTGGAATCTCTCCCGAAGAGTTATCTACCATTCAGAACTAATGTTGTTATGAACAAAATTACTTATAATCTGACCACATTGTTGAACGAGTTACAGACATATCAGTCTATGATGAAACTGGAGGAGAAAGAAATAATGTTATTTCTAAACTTAAGAAGTTTTTTAAAGGGTCTACGTTTGGAACGGAACCTACTAATAATAAGAAGTTTGTTCCTTCTTCTTCGAAAGACAAATCCGTACAAATAAAGAAGAAAGGAAAAAGGAAAAAAGAAAACCATTACTAAGAAAAAAAAAAAAACAAAAAAAAAACAAAACTCCCAAAGGAAAATGTTTCCATTGCGGAGGAGATGGGCACTGAAAGGGTAACTGCCAAAGTATTTGGCTGAAAAGAAAGTGGAAAAGGCAAAACAAGGTAAATCCGATTTACTAGTAGTTGAAACATGTCTAGTGGAGAATACTCATCTTATCTGGATATTAGATTCAGGTGCCACTAATCATGTTTGCACTTTTTACAGGAAACTAGTTCTTGGAGATAACTTTCTGAACAGGAAATGACTTTTAAGGTGGGAACGGGTGAAGTCATTTCAACTCATGCAGTGGGAGATGTCAAGCTATTTTTGGAGAGTCTTTTATCTTACTTAGGAATTTATATTATGTACCTTAGATGAAAAGAAACTTGATCTCCATTTCCTGTCTGCTAGAAAGTATGTACATGATATCTTTTGAATCCAATGAAGTGTTTGTTTATTGAAGAGGTGTTCACATTTGTTCTGCAAGACTTGAAAATAACTTGTACATAATAAAACCAACTGAAACGAAGGCCATTCTAAATATAGAGATGCCTAAAATAGTTGAGATTCAAAATAAGAAACGAAAACTTTCTCCTAATGCCTATCTTTGGCACCTCAGACTTGGTCACATTAATCTCAATAGGATTGAGAGATTGGTAAAAAGTGGTCATCTAAATCAGTTAGAAGATGTTCTTTACCTCCATGTGAATCATGTCTTGAGGAAGAAATGACAAAAATATCTTTTTCTAACAAAGATCTTCGTGCCAAAAAGCCTCTTGAACTTATACATTCCGACCTATGTGATCCGATGATTGAAACAAGAATCAAGATCCTCGTATATATGGTTTGATACTGCGATCAAATCTTATGGCTTTGAACAGAATGCTGACGAACCTTATGTATACAAGAAGATAGTCAACAAAACTATATAATTCTTAGGTCTTTATGTTGATGATATCTTTCTCATTGAGAATGAGACAACTTTCCTTGTTGACGTAAAGAGATTGTTAGCAACACAATTTCAAATGAAAGATTTAGGTGATGCTCAATACGTTCTAGGAATACAAATCTTTCGGAATCGAAAGAATAGAACTCTAGCACTATCTCAGACATCTTATATTGACAAGATGTTGTCAAAATATAATATGAAAAATTCCAAAAGAGGTATGTTATCTTTTAGACATGGAATTCATTTGTCGAAGGAACAATGTCCTAAAACACCTCAAATTGTTGAGGAAATGACAAGAATTCCATACGCATCTGTAGTTGGGAGTTTGATGTACGCAATGTTATGTACATGCTCTGACATATGCTTTGCAGTTGGAATCATCAGCAAGTTCCAATCCAATTCGGGACACAATCATTGAACTACTGTAAAAAACATCCTCAAGTATCTAAAGAAAATGAGGGACTATACGCTTGTGTATGAACCTAAGGATTTGATCCTTACAGGATTTGATCCTTACAATAGGAAATCTACTTCAGGATCAGTTTTCACTCTTAATGAAGGAGCTATAGTTTGAAGAAGCATTAAGCAAAGTTGTATTGCTGACTCCACAATGGAAGCATAATACGTGGTTGCATGTGAAGCTGCTAAAAAAGCAGTATGGCTACGCAAATTCTTGGCTGATTTGGAAGTAGTTCCAGATATGCACCTACCTACCACACTATATTGTGAAATAGTGGTATTGTTTCCAACTTTAATAACCAAGGAGTCACAAACGTGGAATACTTGAGAGAAAGTACCATCTCATTAGAGAGATCGTACATTGAGAAGATGTGGTCGTCACAAAGGTCCTCTCGGCTAAAGTGTTTGAGGGCTACTTGGTTAGACTGGGACTCCGAGTAGTGTAATCTAGGGCAAGTGGGAGAATATCTATGGTATTAACGATGCCCTAGTTTATTGTATTTTCCCTTTATGTTTCTCAACATTGTATTGTATATATTTGTTCTTACGAGAGTTTTAGTCCAAGTGGGAGATTGTTAGGAATGTCCTAGAACTCGCAGTTCGTGTTAAACATTTTATTTTTCAATAAAATATTATTGAGTAACTTATTCGATAAAGTTGTTGATTTTGTATTCTATTATGAAAATCCAATAAACATATCCATAGCTACAGTGTGAATACTTTAACTTTATGTGGTGACATAAATAGGATCAAATTAATAGTATATAAACTAAATGGTCTAATAAGTATATGGATTGAATTGGGTATCTCATCCTGGTAACACTATTGGATGCGGCCCATTTTGTAGGTAATACAAATGATATGATTCACAGATCATTCATGTAGAGACATGTGAGTGGTGGCATCCTATGCAATGAGTTTGCATATAGTCTGGACCACGAAAGTAGTCACTTTTCTTTATAACGATCGTTTACTATTAAAACTGACTATTTCATTTTTTAAGTAACCTAGGTTAACTCGATCTTAATCTTGAGCTATCTATGAACTCCTGTTGGTTCGAGATTATCTTTTGATCTGCATGGGTGAGAGTATTCCAATAACATTGTTCAATAATCCATCCCTGTTGGGATAAGACCGGATGAATAGTTGAGAACATAGTCACTTCTCTTTATAATGATCGTTTACTATTAAAACTAACTTCTCTTTATAATGATCGTTTACTATTAAAACTAACTATTTCATTTTTTAAATAACCTAGGTTATCACTTTGTTGAACAGGCCGACAGATCAACAAGAGTTGTTGAGGTTGGAACGTCAAGTCAACCAGCTCAAGAGTTAATACTGCCTTGACGTAGTGGGAGGGTTATGAACCCACCAGATCGCTACATGGGTTTGACTGAAGCCCAAACCATCATTACGAATGATGGGGTCGAGGATCCGTTGTCTTTTAAGAAAGCAATGGAGGATGTTGACAAAGATGAATGGGTTAAGGCCATGAACCAGGAAGTGGAGTCTATGTACATCAATAACGTCTGGGAGCTTGTTGATCCACCTGATGGGGTAAGACCTATTGGGTGTAAGTGGATTTTAAGCGAAAGAGAGGTGTAGATGGAAAGATGCAAACCTTTAAGGCTAGACTCGTGGCAAAGAGTTATACCCACGTTGAGGGAGTCGACTATGAGGAAACTTTCTCACCTGTTGTCATGCTTAAGTCTATCAGGATTCTCCTGTCTATAGCTACATTTTATGATTATGAAATATGGCAAATGGACGTCAAGACTGCCTTTTAGAATGGTAATCTTGAGGAGACTATCTATATGACTCAACCAGAGGGGTTCGTAGTTCTAGATCAAGAGCAAAGAGTTTGCAAGCTTAATAGGTCTATTTATGGGCTGAAACAAGAATCTCAATCTTGGAACATCAGATTTGACACTGCTTTCAAGTCGTTTAACTTTAGCTAGAACGTTGATGAGCCTTGTGTTTACAAGAAGATCATCAACAGCTTAGTAGCTTTCCTGGTACTATATGTGGATGATATCCTACTCATTGGGAATAATGCAAGATATCTGTTTGACATTAAGAGTTAGTTAACTGCCCAATTCAAATAAAAGATTTGGGTGAGGCACAGTATGTTCTGGGGATCTAGATCATTCAGGATCGCAAGAACAAACGGTTAGCCCTATCTCAGGCATCGTACATTGATCAAATGTTGATTAGGTATAGGATACAGGATTCCAAGAGGGGTTTGTTACCTTTCAGGCATGAAATCATTCTGTCTAAGGATTAATGTCCTAAGACACCTCAAGAGGTTGAGGAGATGAGACGGATTCCCTAAGCTTCTGTTGTAGGAAGCTTGATGTATGCAATGTTTTGTACCAGACCCGACATTTGCTATGCAGTAGGGATTGTCAGTCGGTATCAGTCCAATCCAGAATCTGATCCTTACAAGATACACGCAAATCGACATCGGGGTCAGTGTTTACTCTGAATAAAGGAGTTGTAGTTTGGCGAAACATCAAGCAAGGATGCATTGCGGACTCCATTATGGAAGTCGAATACGTAGTGGCTTGTGAAACAGCTAAAGAGACTGTTTGGCTGAGAAAGTTCCTTACAGATTTGGAAGTTGTTCCAAATATGGATTTGCCTATCACTTATGATAACAGCAGGGCTGTGGCAAATTCAAAGAAGCCTCAGAGTCATCGTCGAGGTAAACACATAGAACGAAAATATCACTTGATCAGGGAGATTGTGCGTCGCGGTGATGTGATAGTCCAGCAGATCGCATCGGAGCACAACGTTGCTGATCCCTTTACAAAGTCACTCACGGCTAAAGTGTTCGAGGATCACCTGAAGAGTTTGGGTCTACGAAACATGCGGCATCTTGTCTAGGGTAAGTGGGTGATGATACTGGGGTATGCCCTAGTTTATTGTATATTGTACATTTTTATATTGTATTGTACATTAGTCTCCCGAGTCATTAGAACAAGTGGGAGATTGTTGGGACTGGTGTCCTAATTCTTCTGAAGTCTCGTTATTTTGTAAAGATACACATTGTTCAATGAATAAAATAAGTGCTATTTCATTTTGGCATTCACTCATATCCAATAAACAAAACTCTTTGGTTATCTTATGTGAACTTAAGCATGTATATGTGATATACAAGTGGATCATGCCTTAAGTGATAACCTAAATCGGTCTGTAGTATAAGGATTTAGGTGGGATACCTAATCCTGGTGACACTACAGATACGGCTCGCTTTGTAGAGTTTTGCAAGTATTGTAAACTACTACATATGGTAGATCTTGACCATTCATGTGGAGACGTAGAGCGGGGGTGTCCTATGTAAAGAGTTTGTATAAGACCTGGACCATGAGATGACTAGACTCTGTATATAATATCGTTGATACTAGAGACTTGCATCTCACCTAAATGACCATAGGTGACACGACCTCAATCTTGAGTGTTTTGTGAACTCCTGCCTTTGAGGGCGATCCTTTGATTAGCATGGGTGAGAGTAGCCAGATTGCCAACTCAACATGCCTACCTTTTTAGGGACTTGTTTGATCTAGGACCTGGGAACTCAATCCACAAGATGGAATTCACTCCTTTGCCGAAGTAAGAATAAGTAGAGTGTTGCTCCCTTAAGGGCTGATTATGCAGCTTGAACATAGTGGCCACAACTTCTCTTTGGAAGAGAAGACTCAGTCATAGTAGAACTATGACTTATGTTCATTAGAGGGATCAGTGGTACTTAAGGAGACAGATGTAACTACAGGGGCATAACGATTATTGGCCCAGCTGTACTTACGAGCGATCTGTGAAGGGTTGTCGCACTGCTGATTGGTTAATATGTACACATAATATATCTGTAGTGAGGAGAGTTCAGCTTTGATCTTTAGTGGAGTGCCTGGCAGTTAATGGATGGTGGATTTCATGTCTAAAGTGTTTAGTCAGTTATTCACGTACCGTTAGAGCTTCGGATCTACAGGTCCATGAGGTCCCCTTGGTAACTTGGATTCTGTTGAGGATCAGTTCTTGGTGTTATTTGAAATGTTCAAATTGACAAGAGGTATTTTGATTATATATGATATAACCGGTATGATGTATAAGATACATCTAGTGGAGGATTGATGTAAATGAGATTTATATTTAGTACCATGGAATATAAAAAGAATTATGGTTTATATGTTTCATGAGATAAAATATTAAAACTATAGGTTATAAATATAGTATGATAAGTTGGTTATCATTTATATTTATAATAATGCTAATTATTAGATAATTAATACTTTTTCTTTTAAATAACCAAATGTAGTGGGTGGTTATTGAATCATGGTAACTGTGAGTATAAAGGAAAGTGGTTTCCTATTTTTTGAAAAGGAGAGGAAATTTTTTACGAAAGTTTGAAAAATAATTTGAGTTTTCTCTTTGGCGAAAAGAAACTCACGGAAGTCGTCAAGTAAATACAGATTTACTAAACGACAAGTGGGCGAGCTAAACGATCGTGTAGTGTTTACTAAACGATCGGATAGCTTTCCTTGACAATCACTGGTCCAAGGTACACGATCGTGTAGAGTCTGTAGGCGACAGACCGAGCTAAACGATAGAGCTAAACGATCGCATAGCCTTTGCTAGACGATCGCATAGTTTTATCTAAACGATTGGACATCGACCTATACAATAGGTCCCCGAGTTCTCCCACTTGCCCAGTCGTGTACACTATCGTTGTTTCCTCCGTTCGTCTGCCTCACACCAAGTCCGAACAGAGCCCACCCTCTGGATTCTCACATCGAGAATACCAAGGTTGCCTTGTTGGTGGTGTCAGACTCAACTTGACACTATCGACGTTTTCTGGAGGCCGTTCGTGGTGTTGCGGAGGTGTCCGTTTACTGTTATGAAGGAGTTCGTGACTGAGGAGATCGTTGAGGACGAGCGTGAAGTGTTCATGCGGTGTTTCGGTCGTGTAGATCGAGCACTCGTGGTTGCTGTTGTTCGATCAAAGTGCGCATCGAAGCGTGGAGACGCTTCTGTCGTTGTTAGTACAGTTTTTCCCTCTGTACATTTGTTGTTTCATGCTGTAATTTCTCTGTAAATTGTATGACCGCTTGTATTGAAGTCGAATGTAAATGATTTGTTCATTCATGATTGTAATTTGGAATAGTCTTGTTTCGCTGCTCACGGAACTCTCGAATGTTGATTTCCTTCAAACTCGATCTTAATCCTGAGCTAGCTATGAACTTCTGTTTGTTTGGGATTATCCTTTGATCTGCATGGGTGAGAGTAGTCCAATAACATTGTTCAATAAGCCTTCCATTTTAGGGATAAGACCAGATGAATAGCTGAGGACATAGCCCTGCAAGATGGAATTTACTCCTACCCGATTTAGGGTTAGCAAATAGGTTATTCTCTTAAATACTGATTCCAGGTCTTGAACAATCAGGGCCCCGCCTTCTCTTGATAGAGAAAGAACTTGATTCATCAGTATATGAATCAAACTTATTCATTATAGGGTCGGTAGGAACTTAAGAAACGAGATGTATTCACATGGGTAAAATGGTGATCTTGACCCAATTGTGATTACAAACGAACTATGAAGGATCGACTTACTAATCATGGTTATATCAAGTGGACATAATATATCTACAGTGAAGGGAATTCAACTATGAGTTTTAATGCAGTGACCCATTAGTTAACGAATGAGGGTTAATTCGGTATAATGAGTTTAGCCAATTAATCTCGAATCGTTGGAGCCCATGATTTGTAGGTCCGCGAGGTCCCCTTACTAGCTTGTAAATGGATTAGCTTTAGAGTAGCATGATAAGTTAACTTAAAACGTTCAAATTAGAATTAAACGAAATAGGAGAATTTATATTTAAATATGATTTAAATATATGAAGGTGAATTTGTGTAAAAATTAATTTAGTATTTGATATTAAATTAATTAGAATTAATTGAATTATTTAAATAATCATTTATTAATTTTATTAGAAAATTAATTTTACAAAATTAATAATATTTTCAACTTTAAAAATCAAATTGGTTTTTGAAATCATTTGATGAAAAATTGAAAAATAAGAAAATCAACACAAATGGAAGTTTGGTTTTTTCCATTATTATCTTCAACTAGCTCACACAAAACCCATTTACATTTACTTCAAATAACTCCAAGCATGAGCTGCATCTCATGCAACCATCTTCTTTGCATGATAGCCTGCAATAAATAAAGAAGATTGGAGTGGAATTAAGGCATGCATTCAAAGAGTTTTTACAGAAAAATTTGGAGTGGAAGTGAACTTCTCTCCAAGTTTCTTTTCGTTCAAGCTATTCTTGAGTCCTACAACTCATTCTAAACCTCCAAGAGTATAGTGGGGAAGATCTTGAGGTGGTTCACAACAAGTTTTGGAGAAGATAACAGTTGAGAATCAGGATCTTGAAGAGTTCTTCAAAGGTATAATTTCAAACCCTCTTATGTTAGATGAGCATGCTTTAGATACTTCCAAAATTATTGAATTAGAGTGCTTATTGATCCTTGTTACTTCCGCTGCATGCTGATATACTCTTACACATACCTACTAGACGTGGACTTCAATGGCTATTTCCTCATTTGCTACCTCCTCCTCTTACAAAGCAATCAAGGCTTCTAGCAATAAGGTTGAAAAATTGATGTCCATGATGGGGTGGTTCTGGCGAGGCATGAGTGTTTTATGAGCCATGTTTTGAAATTTTCATAGTTGAGTTTGCAAACTTGGTCACTGTCGTGAGAAAGATGAAGTCAATATTGTCAGAAGATTGAAAGTTTTCCTAGGCACTCGCGATGGAAACATAAAAAATTGTAATCTAGAGATTCATGTTTAATAAAAAAAATCTACAAATAAATATATATATAATTTGTTTGTTGAAGATATAGAGATAAAGATAAATTATATCTTAAAAATCTTTTAATTAATTAAAAAGATATAATCTTAAGTTTTCTAATATAAATCTAGTAAAAAAATATAAAAATCAAACCTCTATCAAATTTATTTGCAAAAATCATTTTAAACTACCTAAAAAAGTGTGTTATCACTACCAAGACATTTATATACATACAAGACATTTTTAGAGGCAAATAGGGAAGAATGCTATGAGTGATTGATCCCTCTTAAATACCAATGGTCATATTTTAATAAATTCAAAAAATGGTTGTTCGCACGAGATTTCAAAAGAAATTTATTTCATGGAACTTGAACTATGTATTTGTATTAATTTTGTGGAAAGTGAGTATAATCTCTAATACATAATATTTTGATGCTTTAAAATAAACTATAGTCTTTAAGTTTGTTGATCTTCTTGGATGATCGGCCTTTGGGCTTGATGATCTTCTTGGATGATCGGTCTTTGGGCTTGTTGATCTTCTTAGATGATCGACCTTTGGGCTTGCTGATCTTTTTAAACGATCGGCCTTTGGGCTTGTTGATCTTCTTGTATGATCAACCTTTGGGCTTGCTAATCTTCTTAAATGATCGGCCTTTGGGCTTGCTGATCTTCTTAAAAGATCGGCCTTTGGGCTTGTTGATCTTCTTGGATGATCGGCCTTTGGGCTTTGATGATCTTCGACGATCGGTCTTTGTGCTTGTTGATCTTCTTGGATGATCGGCCTTTGGGCTTGATGATCTTCTTGGACGATCGGCCTTTGGGCTTGTTGATCTTCTTGGACGATCGGCCTTTGGGCTTAATGATCTTCTTGGACGATCGACCTTTGGGCTTGTTGATCTTCTTGGATGATCGACCTTTGGGTTTGTTGATCTTCTTGGATGATTGGCCTTTGGGCTTGTTGCTCTTCTTGGATGATCGGCCTTCAGGCTTGTTGATCTTGGATTAGTGTTCGCACGAGGCTTCCGGAGAAACTTGTTTCGTGGAGTTGAACTTGAGTTGGTGTTAATGTTGAGGTTGGTTTGATGTGATGTGATTCGATCTTTAGTACTTGATCCTCTGGTTCTCTCTTGGTTGGGTGGATGTGCTTGACTTGATGAAGAAAAGCACCAAACGTTCTTAAAGTAGAAGTCTTGGAAGAGTGTTTGTGTCTTCAAGGGTCTTCTGTCTTTCAGGAGTGTAACTTCAGGACTCTTGGGAGTCTTCTGCTTGTTGATGAAATCTCTCTG
This sequence comes from Benincasa hispida, assembly GCF_027475165.1. NCBI lineage: Eukaryota > Viridiplantae > Streptophyta > Magnoliopsida > Cucurbitales > Cucurbitaceae > Benincasa > Benincasa hispida. The sequence continues at coordinate 14,368,978 of NC_143483.1, forward strand.
GGCTCTCTGAATGTAGAATTGCTTGTATCTTCAAATGATTTCAGTCTTCATAAGGCTTGTATCTTCAAAGAACTTTAGTCTTCAGAATACTTGTATCTTCGAAAGACTTCAGTCTTTAGGTGTGGTTAGCTTCAGGAGTCAAGGGGTCTTCTGATTGCAGAGAATTCCCTATAAGCTCTCTAGAGTATAGAATTGCTGACCCCTCCAAATGAGGAGACTTTCTCTTTTTTTTTTTTTTTTTTATAGAGTTCACATGTGGGCTTGGGCTTGGTTGATCCATGGGTCTGGCCTTTGAGCCCAATTAGTTGGACTTGGGCTTGGTTGGTCCATAGGTCTGACATTTGGGCCTAATTAGTTGGATTTAGGCCTGATTTGACATTTGGGTCAAATTTCAACTTATTTTTGGGCTTAGTTGGACTTTGACCCAAATAATAATATCAAATTGAGCCAAATTAATCTTATCGGATTCAACTTTTATGATAAAACTACGTGGCGTCATCGAAATTTGTTTTCAACTCTAATTCGGGACATACTCTTAATTGAACCCAAATTTAATAATTTAGAATTTCATCATTAATTTAGTAAATGACGTGTCAACTTGTGATTGATCCAAAATTTCTCATTCAACAATGGTCATATTTCAAAATCACAACCATGATAACCATCTACTGCAATTTCTCTCATAATAATTGACATTTCCAATTATTATAACATACGAACTACAATATTACTATTTAAAATTCATTTTTTTGTTATGATAATTACTATTTTCTACTCATTGTCTCTTTCACTTTTTATTACAATATTTACTATTTTTTACTCAAACTAAATTAGTCTCCACCCTCAACACAAACTACTATAATCCAGATTAAAATAGTATTACCTTAAACCCAAACCATTATAACCTTCCGATTATTATAACTCGTAGATTATAATAACCAATTTACTATTCCAAACACATTCTTTTACGTTGTTTTTAAACCATTGAAAAGGTTTCATAATAGGCAAGTGATTTGAAAGTAGTTGTACATTGTAATATAAGCAATTTGCATGCATAAAAAGAAATGTGTGTGGGGGGAAAGTAAGAAGATAGGAGTGTGAAGGAGGGATTCTGTTTGGTGTTGGTTGGTTTGATAATTCCTGATATATGGCAATGTATTAAGAAACATTTGAAGATTGAAGAAGAGGGGGCCATGCCATAAGTTGAGGGGCCTGAGGCTGAGGCTGATGCTGAGGCACCACAAAATGAAACCAAATAAAGTTAACTTTGCCTCACTGCACTGCACTGCACGCACTCCCAAGCTTCAGAGATCGTGTGTAACATCCAACACTTATTATCATTATAAACTTACATATTATATAATAAATAATTAGCCGTCATAATATCACATCACTTACTAATTCGATTCGACACCTTCGAAATACCAATTCACTTTTTATTTTCATGGAATGACAAAATCACCCCTCAGCCATACTTTTAGTTTTGACAAAATATTAGAAATAAAGCATGTTACAACTAGTAATCATATCCTTAAACTTTCAATTTCAAAATTAAATTTTCAAACTTATATAAGGGTTAGAATTGAACCCTTAAACTTATAATAGTTGTAGAAATTAGACTCTAATTGATGAAAATTGAACACCCAAATTTATACAATTGCTAAAGTGCCTACAAATATATAAGTTTGAAGGTCTAATTTAAACACTTGTATAAGTTAAGGGCTCAATTGTTACTAGGGGTTGATTGGTTTGAAGCACTTACCCAACCTAATTGTTCGAGTTAGAAGTTTCTTCAACCCAAACAATTCTTATTAAATAATGAATCCAACCAACCCAATCTTGAAAATTTTAGATCGGGTTAGTTCGGGTTACTCGAGTTATTTATTTAAAATTTTGTTCTAAAAGTAAGTCAAATGTTAATATGAAAAAATATGTAATTATTTTTATATATTGAATTAAGATTAACAATTCAATTTTGATTTATATTATAATATTTTCTTTTCAAAGTGTTAAAATATTATTTTTAGTTGTTGAAGAATAAATGGTAAAAAAAACAACGAAATTAAATTAAATTAAATTAAAATAAATAAATAAATTATATATATATAATTGTATTATAAGTATTTTTTTAAATGAATAATAAGTCCAAGTTGGGTTAAGTTAATTTCGATAGTTAAGGTGAATCTATGAACCAATCTAACCCATTTTCATTTATTTAAAACCAACCCAACCCAACGTAATCCAAATTGTACATGTTATTTGATTTTTGGGGTCATCAGGTTTTTGAACACTCTTAATTCTTACAATTGAAAGTTTGAAGGTATAATTACAAATGCCACCATATTTTAGGTGTGGATTTTACAATTTACCCTAAATTTTAAGGCAAATTGGTGCACTTGTTTTTCAGGAAAAAAAATTGCAATATATTGTCGATATATTACTGATATATTTATAAAATCACATTTTCAATAGAGATATTAGAGAGTAAGATCATTACTCCCGAAATTTACGATATATCTTTTAATGAAAACATCCTTAGTAGTTCAAGAAAATCGTGGATGTTCTGTTGATTTATTGTGGAAATGTCACAAAGTCATCAACATATTTTGCTGACATGTTGTTTGGATATCTCTATATGTCATTTTTTTCTTTTTCTAATATTTAGCTTTTCAATGTATTACTTTTTTTCAATTTCCAATTTTTCTCAAATTTTAATTTAAAACTTTCATTTCCAAAGAATTTGAATTTGAAAAAAAACCACAAAAAGATCATATATATTAATTTTTAACCTCATTGAATGAATTTAGACAATCAATATGGACATGGATAATATGTAATAATAATAATTACTGCTATTCTTATAGTAACTATAGTCATTTAAGTGATTATAGTTCCTATGGTGTTACACTGATGTATTTAACACATACATCTATACACAAAGACCACAACTTCCTCATGAAAATGAAGAAGACTCAGACATCTCAAAGCTAATTATCTATATTTTTTAAATCATCCTTATTTGGATGGAACATGATTTGATCCAATGTATCCTTCTATTGGTAGCATCGGAGTTGATGTTGAGACTCATGGATGACATACTTCCAATTATGTTTGAAAATTTGAACATACAATGACATGTGAGCAATATTGTCATTATCAAATACATTATGTTAATGTTGGGCTAGTACTTCCTAGATCATCTTTTTACTATTGAATCTTGTATATGACCTTTTTGTATGACCTAGACTTTATAATGAAATATTATGTTCATAAACAATTTTGGATCTTCATTATTATCTATTATTCCATTACAATCATATTTAGCTTTTAATTATTGTTTTATATGCTTAAAGTAATAGTTTATTACTTAAATAAGTCTGGTAAAAAAATTTCACTAAATGTTCACAATATTTTTATAAATTTCCATGATAATCGTGATTTTTTTTAGAATATTCGTCCATATATCCATAAATTTAAGTTATCTATATTTACACCGATAACAATATTTTTGTCCCTGCATTTTTTTTTCTTCCATGCACAATATAAACTATAATTTGTATGTTTTCATTATGAGAAGGCACATTAAAACCATGTTTATTTTAAGTTTTCTAAAATGAAGCTAATAAACAATAACACATCTAACTAACTGACAGGCGCGCAAGTGTACATATCGTAGCAATAAATTCGAAATGAGGTATCGTCCTCAATAATTGGATCTGAAGAATTTTTTGCTAGCTATTATTATTTACGAGCTAATTTTATTTGGTTAATAAAAAATTAAGGTTCGTTGTTGCAATTTATTTAAATCAGAAAACAAAACTAAGAATTCAATGAGATAATGGATCTATGGTGTTGTTCCACTATGAATTTCCAACTAACTATTAACAAATGAATCAATTGCTTAGATCGAATGAGCCTAGAAGTCTATAATCAGGAAATCATTTTTCAAGCTCAGCCCGTTCTAACATAATTATACCAGATTGAATCTCTTCCTCATTATTATAATCATGTCGCATTATGTTCCTTCATTTTCAACCCCTATTATTCTCTAATCATTCTCATGCATTATTGAATAATAGATTAATCACTCAGTTCCAACCATCTTTCTTAAGTAGAAAATTCAAGCTCATACATTCATTTAAGGGCCAATAAAAAAAATGGATTCACATGGAGGAATTAGAATTCAATCACCATACAATTGATTCAAACGTTAAAAGTCTATTCAAGAAAACTCATAACTATAACAACACCTTAGAATTGAGAGGTTTAGCTACTCATGTTTCTAAAAACAAAAGATCTAAAATAGAAAATCATCATGAAGAACAAGAAAGATAGAAAAATAGCAATCTCCTTTCATCATCGTTGTGACATGATCTCGATCTCTCGAACTTTCATTGTTGAGTTCTGGATCAATCTCACCAATGACTTGATTCTCTAGATGTCTCTATCTCAATTAGGTTGATATCTCACAGATTTGTGGCTTTTTTTTTTTTTTTTTTTTTTTTTTTTTTTTTTTTCCAGTCGATGCAAATCTCTTTTTAAACTCATTGCCCACAACGTCAATACACTGTATAGCAGCATTGCGTAATGAGACGGACACACGCATCAATCCAAAACATCGCTACGCTCCAAGGTAGCATAGCTACACTTCCCTGTTTGTATGATTATATCTTTCAGCATAACGTTACACTCTTGAGAGGGTAATTACGCTCGATCTAGGGGAAGAATAGTCATTTTATCCTCAAAATTACTTGTTATGCTTCAATTGCTCAATTTCGTACAATTAAATATAAAAAGCATTAACAATCTTAATTTAAGCATTAAACTAACTGAATTCTAAACCCAAAGAACGCACTTTTGGAGTGCATTTCACTAACACTTATGAGTTTCTTTGTTTCCTTTTAGAGAGAAAATAGCAGTTCCACCAACTGCTTCAGTTGTGGTTGATTCTTCATCATCTCGCATCGCGTCCCTCTCGGATCATCGCTCCGCGAGCAAGGATTGCCACACACGAGCGGAGCGAAAAAAAAGCCAAAGTTCGTTTTCAAAATTCAAGCCAACTTTTAAAAACTAAAAGAAAAGGTTCTTAAAACTTGTTTTTATTTTTGGAATTTTTCTATAAAATCAAATATTTTCTTAAGAAAGATAAAAAATAATGTTAAGAAACAATGTTACATAATAATTAAGTACAATTTTTAAAAACTAAAACAAAAAATCAAAATGGTTAACATTTTGTTACAACTAGGCATATGTAAGAGTGATTTTGAAACGGTTAAAGCCACTTTTATCATGTTTAAAACAATTTTGAAACACGCATTTAACCACTCAAAATAAATTTAGTGTCTAATTTTACACTTTTAAAAGCATTTTTCATACAATTAAAATAAATTTTGAATGACTGAAAGCGTTTTTCAAGTGATTTTGAAAATGACAAGTGATTCTAATCATGTAATTAGTACATAATGTTCGAGTGTTTTCTCACTTTTTTGTTACAAATCTTTTTAAAATAGTTTCATCTTTTATGACCAAAGTGTGCTTAGCTTAACAGTCATTGACATAGTCTTTTTCTCTAGAAGTTGAAGATTTGATCCTCATTCATGCAATTGTACTAAAAAAAAGTTTGTATATTTTATATATTGATTTTTTCCAATAAAATACTTACTGTCATTAGATATTATAAGAGTGATGATGTGAGTTTAAAAATATCAATCTATAGGAACTTTTATGTCTAGAGGTTGTTAAATCCTCAATATTAGAAGTTAACAATGTTAGACATATTTAAATAATAATCCGTATAATTAAAGTATGGACTATGTATGTGAATTAATATTTTATCACATTGGTTATTTTATTAGATCGGATCCTATTATATGATCTAATTAATTAAGACCCTAGATTCTTAATTAAGTAGAAATTAAATGGTTAGAAGCTCATCCCTAGTTAATTAGGGTTTAATAAGACCAACTAGTATAAAGAGAGTATTGGGAATGGAGTCCTAAATCTCCTTGTAATCTCGTAGTTTGTAAACTTTGTATAAACATATTGTTATTAATAAAATAAATGTATTTTGTAAGCATTTACTCAATCCAATTAACTAAGATCCAAGGTTATTTTATGTAAATCTAAAAAAGTATGTAGAGACATATAGATGGATCTGAAGAAACTCTTATAAAAGAGAACTTAAGAGCGGAAGCAAGATCGTTCCAAATTCATTGTGACAAAATTACAAGCATTCAAAAATATACAAACTAGTTATGTATTTCAGAACAAATTATGGTATGCTTTCGAACATAAATATAAAGGGACGAGAGACATACCTTTTGAAGAACTCTTCTTCTGTTTTTCTCTCGTTCTCGTGAAGAACTGGGACCAGCAACTCTCGTTATCGCTGCAATCGTCTATCCAAATCTCTCGCTGTTGCTTAGCACATGAACAGTCTTCTCCAAGAACAAGCAGCCTCTCGGACACCACCACTTAGTGATCTTGGTATTCTCGGAGTGAGAATCCAGAAGGTGTGGGCTCTGTTAGATTTGATAGAGGGAAGGAGAAAACACCGATCGTACTTAATGACCAAGCAAGTGGGAAAGTATAGTGTCTATCGTATAGACTTTGTGTTTGATCTTTAGTATAAGCACACGATTGTTTAGTAAAACAGGTTTGATCATTTACACGATCATTTAGTGAAGCTCGCTAAGGCGCACAATCATTTAGTAAAAAGCTACATGATCGTTTAGATAATGGTATGTGTACACGATCGTTTAGAAAAATACTTGAAGCTGTCATGTAGTTTCTCGTGAGCTAAACGATAGGCAGTATACTCGAATGAAGTGTCCTTACAAAATGAAAACATTTTTCATTTTGTCCTTCAGTTATGAAAACTGAATTTATAACCTCCAATTTCATGTACAGTTAAGGAGAAACTGTCAACAATTATCTCATAATTGTTTTAATTATAAATAAATATAATAACTAACTTATCATATTATATTTATAACCTATAGTTTTAATATCACATCATATGCAATATTTAAACTATAGCCCTTTTCTCCTTTACTTGATATAAATCATATTTACATCAAATTCCTCCAATTAATATATCTCATACAACAAACTCCAATTAAACCAGTTTAATCATATCATATATAATCAAACTTCCTCTTGTCAATTTGAACACTTAAACTGACCCAAAAACGGATTCTCAACTTGAATCCATTAAGCTACCAAAAGGACCTTATGAACCTGTAGCTTGAAGCTCCAACGGTACACGAATAGTTGACTAAACTCTTTAGTCACGAGATCCACCATCCGTTAACTTTCGGGCACTCCACTAAAGACCGACAGCTGCACTCTTCTCACCACAAATATATTTCTATGTCCATCAGATATAACTAATCACCAGTATGATAACCCTTAACAAATGCTCGTAAGTACAACTGGGTCAATTTACCATTTTGCCCATGTAGTTACATCGAACTCCTTAAGTACCACTGATTCTTCTAATGAACAATACATCATAGTCCTACTATGAGTGGACACCTCTCGGATCATAAGAAGGTGTGTGGCACCACATCATTCAAGCTACGGAATCAGCCCTTAAGGGAGCAATCTATCTGCTTACCCCTGCTTCGGGGAAGGAGTGAATTCCATCTTGTGTAGCTGAGTTCTCAGCTCCCCAATCAGACGAATTCCCAAAGTAGTAGGTTTGAATTGGCAATCTAGCCACTCGCACCCATGCAAATCAAAGGACCGCCCTCAAAGGCAAGAGTTCTCAACTCACACAGGATTAAGGTCATGTTATCTATGGTCATCCTAGTAAAGTGAAGTCTCTGTCATGAACGACGTTATATAACGAGACTATACACTTCGTGATTTGGTCTTATACAAACTCTTCTATATAGGACACCCCCGCTCGCATGTCGCTACATGAATGATCAGGAACAGACCATCTGTAACACAACATAACACTTGTAACTATCTACAAAGTGGACTGTATCCGTAGTGTCACTATGATAAGGTTTCCCTTCTATATCCATATACTATAGATATAAACCCCGAACTCTAGGTTTCCTAGATAAGCATGTTTAGCCAAAGGAATGTTTTATTACATATTTACTAAGTAGAAATTCATGCTTATTTATAGGAATTATGAAGGAGGGAAGGAAAAATATAATAAATGAGGGGTGACGTGGTGGTTAACCCTTGAACTTGCGAGGTGGCAGGAAGATTAAAAGGAAGAGGAACTTCAAAAGCTTGGTTTCGACAATTGGCATGAGCAAATTTAGTGAAATCGGTGCCATTTGAAAGCTAAAAGAATTTAGTTTTCGAGAATGTCTTGCCGGAGGAAGATTGCAGGAGGAGAAGAATAAGAAGTGAAGAAAGTGCAGAGGAGGCAAAATCTCGGGTTTATCAAGGCCCGAGGTGAATATTGGAGGCTCTAGGCCAAACTATAAGGAAGTTTTGGCTGAAATTTTAAGGTAAGAAATTAACTCAATTCTAAATATGTTTGTAGAAGAAAGTTCCTACAAAAAAGGTCTGGATTGTGAGTTATGAATTTTTGAAGTTATAACAGAGAATCTATACATAAGCACACAACTGCTTGGGAAGAACAAGCAAACAACTCACCGTGGAGAGTTATAGCGAGATATGGAGAATGAGGATCTCGCTTATGAAGGAAATATCACTGAGTTTGTGATGAGCATCTCACTCTAGAAGGAAATCTCGCTAGAAATTGGGCTGAATCTCGCTGGTAAGGTGAGTATTGCTAGGATGAAAGTTTTCCAAGAAAAGCTTGATCTCGCTCATGAGGATCTCGTTCATGAAGAGGATCTCGCTCATGAGAATGAATTCGCTCATGATAAGTATCTCGCTAGTAAAGTTGTCTTTATTGATGAAAGTTCCATTAGTAAATGAACTATTTGAGGTATTTTGCTAAGAATTCTAAGTAGTTTAACCGGAAATTTTGTCCTTTCAGGCCAAGAAGAGCTAGGATATAACCCGTTAAGAGCCCCGACGAGCTGTGAGTGACTAAATGAACTTAATGCTTTCAATACTTATGCATATAAGGCCAAATAAGTAGCAGTGATGCTAATGATGAATTTATACTCCCTCAAGCAACAAATGGTTAATGAATAGTTTAACGTATCTCTTCCGGCTTGTATATGTTTAACACAGGCCAAGGTATGTTGTGAAATTATTACAAAAGTCAAGTTTCTAATGTTGAAATATGCTTCCTAGAGGAAGGCTATAATAGAAGGAGTTCTTGTGTAAATGACATGCAATGAAACTTAAATTGATGCTACGAAATAACTCGATACTGAAGGACATGGAGAAGGTATCTAGGTAATAGTACCTATGGTATTGACGGTACTTAGAAAACTCCACGAGAGACCGAAGTATGGGTCTCTTGGCCGGTACCTAAGGTATTGACGGTACATAGAAAACTCCACGTGCACGTAGATAGTTCTGAATGAGAGACCGAAGTATGGGTCTCCTAGGACATGCACCACCAGAAGTATGGGTCTCTTGGCCGGAAATAGACGTTGGGAGCTAAAGCGTTGTAGGCTCATCTTCAACTAAGGAATAATGATGTTTAATGATGTCTAAGAATGGTTAAAACCTATATTTAGAGAAAGTTGCCTGAGATACTCATTAGTATATTTACATGTTTATAGTGATGTAATGCATGATGTAATACGATTCTATAGTCACTCAATGGCTACTAGCTCACAGATTTTTTGGGTTTTCCTTTTTCAAGTAGCGGTCAGATTCCTCAAGGTTGATCCTGCTGCTGCTTGCCACTGAAAGACTCAGCTTATTAAGAAGACTTAGGTTGATGATCTATTTATGTACACATGTTTTGAGAGGGACTAGGGCTTTGTTAGAGTTGTTTGGGCCCATCTGTGGATATTATTTTTTCCCCTTAAATGTTACGTCATGGCTGTATGCATGTGTTTATATAATATTTTTTTAGAACCTTAAGGAGGCATACTATATGCATACATTATTAATGTTTAACAGGTTGGCATTTAGACTAAAAGGCTAAGGTGGTGAGTGCTGGCAGCAGGGCTAGTAACTACCGTGGTTATATCCTTTTTCAGATTAAGAGGGTAATCTGAGAGGGGATGTGACAAGTTGGTATCAGAGCATAAAATTTTGGGAATGAGAGGGGAAGTTCATGCATAAGTCTAAGTCTCTAAATGTGAGTTCCTAACATGTGTACATTGTAATAGGTGAAATGTCGAGGCAAAGTGGCAGACAGAGTAAGCAGATAGGTGGCAGGAATACTGACCCTACTAATAGGGGGCCAAACGTTAGAAAGAACCCACCGGGTGGGAAAAAGAAGGTGAATGATCCAGTGGGTCAAGAAACGACGTCTGAAGGAGAGTCTAGTACTCCCCAGGCAAGGGCAAATTCTTAGCTAGAAGATGTAGTTTTTGACAGGATAGTGTAGAGGTTAGCAACTAGTGTGGGCTCAGTACGAGCCGACCCAAAGGAGAAATATGGTATTGAGAGGTTTAAAGTCCTAGGGGTCGTGACATTTGAAGGTACAGCAGACCCAGCTGAAGCCGAGCTATGGTTGGATATAGTTGAAAAATGTTTCAATGTTATGAGTTATCCAGAGGACAGGAAAGTAGGGCTAGCCACCTTCCTATTACAAAAAGGAGCAAAGAAATGATGGAAAGTGATATCGGCCAGACGAGCCAGTACAGATGCGATGTTATGGCCCGGGTTCAAGAAGGCCTTTGAAGATAAGTACTACCCCAGCTCGTTCTGAGATGCAAAAAGGGATGAGTTTCTTAAACTAATGCAGGGAACGATATCGGTGGCAGAGTACGAGCGGAAATTTACAGAGTTATCGCAATATGCCCTACCGATTATTGCTAAGGAAAGAGATAGATGCAGGAAGTTTGAACAAGGTTTAAGGAAAGAAATTAGAACTCTGGTGACATCTACGACTAATTGGCTAGACTTTAACAAGTTAGTAGAAACTGCAACACGAGTCGAGTGGAGTTTGGCAGATGATGAGCAGTTTCCAAGGGGCAGTGAGGCAGTAGTAGGGCTTGGAGACAGGGGATCCCGACCTTCAGTTGTAACTCAGACTAGTGGAAGCCAATTCAGGGGAACAAGTTGGCAGGGATCCAAGAAAAGAAAATTGAGACCCTCGGCCAGTGCAGTTAGCCTACAGAGATGCCACGAGCTGGTGAGTCGATAGGTAGCACAGACAGAAAATCGACGTGCCCTAGTTGTGGCAAGAGGCATCTTGGAGTATGCTATAATAATAGAGGTGTATGTTTCCAATGTGGACAGGCAGGGCATTTCAAGAGAAATTGTCCCCAGGTGAACAAGGACGCCTAAACAGCACAACAGACAACCTCTCAGACAGTTAACCAACGAAACAGCGCTGGAAATCATGGCGAAGGGTCAAATGGTGCCAAGTAGAAGAATGTCGTAGGTCGACCCCAGCAATAGGGGCAAGTGTATGCTGTGACACACCAGGAGCAGCGGAGTCTCCATATGTTGTGACTGGTAATGTCATATTATGTGGACAGTCTGCTTATGTTTTTTTTGACCCTGGTGCCACACATTCATTTATATCTAGCATGTTTGCATCTAGTATAGATAGATTGGTTGGGCCTATGCCTGAAGAGCTATATATATCCACCCCTTTGGGAGATGTGATAATAGTAAATAAATGTTATCATCATTATGAGATACTGATTAATGGTCAGGACTTTTATGTTGATTTACTTCCCTTGGATCTATTGGAGTTTGATGTTATCCTAGGGATGAATTTTCTAAGTAAGTATCATGCTTCAGTGGATTGTTACAAGAAGAAGGTAGTGCTCAGAAAATCAAATGGCCAGGATGCAGTACTAGCAGAAATTAAAAGATTAACTGCGGGGAATCTGATATCAGTAGTGAAAGCTAGGAAGTTGCTGAGCAAGGGATGTAAAGCCTATCAGGCTCACGTAGTGGTTGCTCAAGGGAAAGAGTTGAACCCAGAAGATGTCCCTGTGGTAAATGAGTTTCGAGATGTACTTCCTGAGGAATTATCAGGATTGCCACCCGACAGAGAGGTGGAGTTCACTATTGACTTAATTCCAGGAACAACTTCTATATCGCAGGCACCGTATAGAATGGCGCCAACTGAGTTAAAAGAATTAAAGGTTCAGCTACAAGAGTTAATTGAAAAAGGATACATTCGACCTAGTGTATCGCCTTGGAGAGCTTCGGTGTTATTTGTAAGGAAGAAAGATGGAACACTTAAATTATGTATGGACTATAGGCAGCTGAATAAGGTAACGATTAAGAATAAATATCCGTTGCTACGTATTGATGATTTGTTTGATCAGCTAAGAGGAGCCACAATGTTTTCGAAGAAAGATCTGTGATCGGGTTATCATCAACTGAAGGTGAAGGAAGCTGACATTCCTAAAATCGCATTTAGAACAAGATATAGACATTATGAATTTCTAGTAATGCCATTCGGACTGACAAATGACCCTGCGATATTCATGGATCTTATGAATAGGATATTCCATCCCTACTTGGACCAGTATGTGATAGTATTCATTGATGATATATTAGTATATTCTGGCAGTAGGGAGGATCATATAACCCATCTGAGGATAGTATTGAAAACGCTGCGAGATAGGCAGTTGTATGCTAAGTTCAGTAAATGTAATTTTTGGTTAGACTGAGTTGTATTTCTCGGGCATGTTGTTTCAACAGATGGTATCAGTGTAAATGCCCAGAAGACGGAAGCAATAGTTAATTGGGAACGACCCATGATTGTTTCAGAGATACGTAGTTTCCTAGGTTTGGCAGGTTATTACCAAAGGTTTGTGGAGGGTTTCTCTAAGATAGCCCTTCCATTGACGAACTTGACCAAGAAAGACGTAAGGTTTGAATGGTCGTCGGAGTGTGAGCATAGTTTTCAGGAGCTAAAATAGAGACTAGTATCAGCGTCAGTACTTACCTTGCCTATTTTGGGTAAGGAATTTGAGATTTATTGTGATGCATCCGAACAAGGATTGGGATGTGTGTTGATGCAAGATTGAAAGGTGATTGCATATGCCTCTCGTCAACTTAAGAAGCACGAGAGCATTTATCCTACGCATGATCTGAAGCTGGTAGCAGTTGTTTTAGCTCTGAAGTTGTGGAGACATTACCTATTTGGAGAGCACTGTAGAATATTCACAGATCACAAAAGATTAAAATATATCTTTGATCAAAATAAGTTGAATCTAACACAAAGAAGATGGGTTGAATTGATCAAAGATTACGACTGTTCCATCGAGTACCACCTTGGTAAGGCTAATGTTGTAGTAGATACACTAAGTAGGAAATCCTCGGGACCCAAGGCCATTATTGGTTCAATAAGAGGAATTATATTGCAAGAGTTCAAGAATTCTAGAACCGCCTTATCAGTGGAACCGTCAGAAGGAGCGATAGCTACATTCTAGGTAAGGCCTACTCTAGTAGAAGACCTTAAGTAGGATCAGTTGAAAGACCCTGACCTTCAAAAGATTGCTGATGATGTAAGTAAGGGAATCAGAGTTGACTTTCAACTAAGAACAGATGATGTACTAGAGAATGAGGGAAGAATGTGTGTGCTTAGTAAGCTACAGCTTAAGCAAGCCATTCTGGAAGAAGCACATAGTTCTGCGTATGCTATGCATCCAGGGAACACCAAAATGTATAAAACTTTGAAGAGATCTTACTGGTGGCCTGGGATGAAGAGAGACATAGCAGAATATGTGGATCGATGTATAGTCTATCAACAAGTGAAACCTGAGAGATAAAGACCAGCAGGATTACTTAATCCACTCCTAGTGCCTGAATGGAAGTGGGAGCATGTGACAATGGACTTTCTATTTGGATTGCCTAGGATGCCCTCAGGATACGATGGCATTTGGGTAATAGTCGATAGACTAACTAAGACGGTCAAGTTTATACCAGTAAAAGTTACGTTCACACTAGACCATCTAGCTAAGATTTATGTGGACAGGATAATTAGTCAATATGGAGCCCCAGTGTCGATAGTGTCAGACCGAGACTCGAGATTTACTTCAAAATTCTGGCCTAGTCTACAAAAGGCTATAGGCACTAAACTGCATTTTAGTACGGCTTTTCATCCCCAAACAGATGGGCAGTTGGAAAGAAATATACAGACACTGGAAGATATGTTGAGGGCTTGTTTATTACAATTCAAAGGAAGTTGGGATACGCAATTGCCATTGATTGAATTTGCATATAACAACAGCTACCATTCTAGTATCGGAATGCCTCCTTATGAAGCATTGTACGGTCGACCTTGTAGAACCCTAGTATGCTGGAATGAAGTCGGAGAGCGATAATTAGTTGGTCCAGAATTAGTTCAACAAACAATAGAAAATGTGAAGCTTATCAGGATAATCTTAAGGCGGCTCGCGATAGACAGAAGAGCTACGTTGATAAGCAAAGAAGAGAACTAGAATTTGAAGTCAGAGATTGGGTATTTCTTCAGTTGTCCCAATGGAAAGAAATTCTCCAGTTTGGGAGAAAAGGGAAGTTAAGTCCACGATACATCGGACCATATGAAATTTTGGAACGAGTTGTTCCAGTAGCTTATAGGTTGCAGTTGCCGATGGAGCTAGCTTGTATCTACGACGTATCTCATGTGTCAATGTTAAGAAGATACGTGCCTCATCCTATGCACATACTAGCAGCACAACCAGTACACCTAAAAAAATATTTATCTTATGAGGAATAGGCCATCGAGATTTTATACAAAAAAGACCAAGTACTCAGAAATAAGACGATTCCTTTGGTGAAGGTACTATGGCATAATCATGGAATCGAGGAAGCAACCTGGGAATTTGAAGAGCAAATGAGGAAGAGATATCCTCAACTTTTCAAATGACATATCAGGTAAATTTCGAGGATGAAATTTCTTTTAAGGGGGAATTGATTGTAAACCACGAACTCTAGGTTTCCTAGATAAGCATGTTTAGCAAAAAGATTGTTATAGTACATATTTATTAAGTAGCAATTCTTGTTTATTTATAGGAATTATGAAGGAAGGGAATGAAAAACATATAAAATGAGGGGTGACGTGGCGGTTAACCCTTGAACTTGGGAGGCGGCAGGAAGATTAAAAGAAGATGAGCAAATTTAGTGAAATTGGTGCCGGAGAAAGATTAGTGGAGGAGAAGAATAAGAAGTGAAGAAAGTGCAGAGGAGGCAAAATCTCGAGAATCAGGGCCCGAGGTGAAGATTGGAAGCTCTAGGCCAAACTATAAGGAAGTTTTAGCTGAAATTTTAAGGTAAGAAATTAACTCAATTCTAAACATGTTTGTGGAAGGAAGTTCCTGCGAAAGAGGTCTGGATTTTGAGTTAAGAATTTTTGAATTTGTAACAGAGAATCTGTACACAAGCAGACAACTGCTTGGGAAGAACAAGCAAACAGCTCACCGTGGAGAGTTATAGCGAGATATGGAGAATGAAGATCTCGCTTATGAAGGAAATCTCACTGATTTTGTGATGAGGGTCTCGCTCTAGAAGGAAATCTTGCTAGAAATTGGATTGAATCTCGTTGATAAGGTGAATATCGCTAGGAAGAAAGTTTTCCAGGAAAAGCTTGATCTTGCTCATGAGGATGTCGCTCATGAGCAGAATCTTGCTCATGAGGAGGATTTCGCTCATGAGAATGAATTCGCTCATAATGAGTATCTCGCTAGTAAAGCTATCTTTGTTGATGAAAGTTCCATTAGTAAATGAACTATTTGAGGTATTTTGCTAAGAATTCAAAGTAGTTTAACCAGGAATTATGTCCTTTCAGGCCAAGAAGAGCTAAGAGAGGCATATAACCCATTAAGAGCCCCGACGAGCTGTGAGTGACTAAATGAACTTAATACTTTCAATACTTATGCATATAAGGCCAAGTAAGTAGCAGTGATGCTAATGATGAATTTATACTTCCTCAAGCAACAAATGGTTAATGAATAGCTTAACGTATCTCTTCCGGCTTGTATATGTTTAACACAGGCCAAGGTATGTTGTGAAATTATTACAAAAGTTAGATGTGTTTGTGGATGTAGTTGATGGATAATTTCAGGATAATTGTCTCTGTTTAAAGTTTTCTTTAAGTTTCCAAATGTTAATTTGTAAGGCCCCCTGTATTTTTTTGGCATAATTAACAAGCAATCGAGTCTGTATTCAAGTTTTTTGTTGTGTTTGAGTAGTTCGTGATGAAGATTCAGACACATGAAGATGTTGTTTGCTTCGAGGAAGAAAACCAATCGTTGGTCGCATCGTGTGGCCTAAGCTAAACGATCATTTAGATTTGGTTATGCGATCGTGTAGAAAAGTTCTACTCGATGGTGTAGTATTTGCTAAATGATCGCATAGCTAATGCTATGCGATCGAGTAAAGTGTTTACTCGATTGTGTTGCATTGGCTACTTGATCGCATAGACGCTCGGGGTAAACGATCACTGAGTATATGATACTCTATGCATGGTGCACTCGTTAAACGATCGTGTAGGCTAGCATGCTCATCACATAGTTATTGGCTACATGATCACTCGGTATAAGATACTCGACGCTTGCTACTCGTTTGTTTTGACAATCATGCTCATCTAATGGTCGTTGTCTGCACGATCGCATAGTATGCATTACTCGATGTGCACTGCACAATTGCGTGGCCTTTATGCTCATCGCATAGTCCAAAGGCACGCGATCCACGCTACACAATCATTTATACTCGATAAGCATTAGTCAACGATCTGAAAGAGATGCTACACAATCAAGTGATGAGGCTTCGCCTGGGCGGTTCAAGACCCGATTCGCCTATTTGAACCGATTGACTCGATGCTTTTTGTAATAGTTAGCTTTTCTTTCGGGTTTTGAGGCTAATTATCCCGGTTCATCAATTTTTATTTAATGTACATGTGATGTATGTTTGATTATATGCCATAATGTA
Organism: Benincasa hispida; assembly: GCF_027475165.1. Taxonomy (NCBI): domain Eukaryota; kingdom Viridiplantae; phylum Streptophyta; class Magnoliopsida; order Cucurbitales; family Cucurbitaceae; genus Benincasa; species Benincasa hispida. The sequence continues at coordinate 14,385,943 of NC_143483.1, forward strand.
TGACATATAGTTTTAAAACCCACCTTAGGTTATGTATTTTAGTCATGCATCATCTTTATGTTATAAGTGTTATAATATAGTAGTCTGCATGATTAAATTACTTAAAGCATGCTCATGCATCATATAATATAAGAGTTACAATATATGCATGCATTAAGCATATCCATGCATCATCTTTATATTATAAGTGTTATAGTATAAGGGTATATGTTAGCATGTGTACTTAGTTCATTACAAGTTACATAAAAGTTATATATAGTATTGAATGAACATTAAATGAAGCATGACACTTAGGTTTATTTATAAAAGTTATAAATACCTTGTGGATGTCTAGCTTAGCAATGTGGTTGATTTTAGTTATTTCATTCTTTATAATAGTTATAATTAATGAAATTAGAATTAAAATCAATAACCAAGAATTGCATGCAAATTTAGGTAAAATCATTTTTTAAAATAGTTTTAAAGTTTGATTGAGATAGACCTAAGCTCACAAATTTCTAATAAGATTAGAAATTAGATTAATCTTTTAAATTGGTTTAATAGGATTAAATTGATTTCAATAAAAGATTAAATTTGTAATAAATCCATCTATAGGGAACCTTTTGTCTAAGGCCAGTTTTGGCTAGGCTGGGGTATTTAAGCTGACGGAAATAGAACACCCCTACCTGGAAAGGTGAATTAGATAGATTTGTTGCAATCATGCAATTGTTGATTAATAGAATGTGTGTCAACATGTTCTATGGTCTTTTTTATTGGTTTGCACCATGAGACCTTCTTGCACAGCCTCAAGGTGCCCTAGGAGCATCGCCCTTTGGATGGTTTGTGCAGTTGGTCAATATCAAGGCGAACTCCAGAAATGGATAGGGTCACTTTAGTTTTTGCCCCAATTGGGTTTTCCCTTCAGTTGGCTACTTGGGGCGGAACTTTGGGATCTAAAATGAAGGAACATATTACGGGAAATTGTTAAGCAAGTTAATAATTTTTTGACCAAATCAATGATGACTAATCGTTATAAGAATAAGAGTTATTATGGTGTAATGATTAGTTGAGAGTGTCTCAATTCAGTGAAGGGAGAAATTGACTACCCTTCGGTGGCTTTTATCCTAAATCACTGAAGCGTCATTGCAAACCTAGATGTATTATGGGGTTCATTTAGATTTTGCTAAACCTGATTGGATTTTTTTATTAGAGTAATGCTAAAATCTAACGTAGATCAATATGTTTGTTTTTTCAGCAAAATGTCAATGTTTTATTTTTCGTTAGTTTCCTTTTCTACTTTGACCGGTTTTAATTACATGACGTGGAAAGAGTCTATTAAGACATATTTTATGGTAAACGACCTCGTGTTTGTCATGTTTGAGGATTGTCTTCAAGTCCTAATCCATGATGCACCACAAAATGTTCGTAATACATATGAGGTGTGGATGAAGGCTAATTCGAAGGCTCAACTTCACATTTTGGCAAGCATACATGATGCATTGGCCAAAAGATTTGAGAACATGGTCATTGCACATGAGATCATGGACTCATTGGAAGAATTTTTTGAATGTAAGTGCTCACTTTTTGAGCAAAATGGGATTGATGGCAATGAAACCAGTGATATCAGTTCCCAAGATCATCTTCAGTTCTTATTGAATGTCAAGGGACTAATAAAGCAAGAAATTATTGTTGACTCTGATGAAGTTCATCGACAAGGACTGTCCTCTGAAATGAAACTTGGAGTTTATATATAGGTTCTGATACTGATCCCACTACTCTCTAGAAAAGGAAGAACTCTAAAGACGATAAATGTGATTTACTTGTCTTGGAGACATGTTTGGTAGAGAATGACGATTCTGCCTGGATAATTGATTTAGGGGCCACTAACCACGTGTGTTCTTCCCATCAAGGATTTAGTTACTGGAAAAAGTTAGAAGCTGCAAAGTTGACTCTTAGAGTCGGTACTGGTGAGGTCGTTTTAGCTGTTGGACAAGAAACGATATCTGTTATTGGATAATGTTTATGTAGTTCCTCATATCAAGAGGAACTTAATTTCAGTTTCTTGTTTGATTGAAAAAAAATTATTCCATCTCCTTTTATGAGAAAAAAGTGTTTATTTTTAAGAATGGTATGGAGATAAGTTTTGGTTCAATGGAAAATAACTTTTATGTACTAGTGCTTAATACTGAATTGTTCAAAGCAACAACAATTGTAAAAAGACCAAGAGTTTCTCCTAAAGAAAATACCCATCTTTGGCATCTAAGGTTAGGTCACATCAATCTCAATAGGATTGAAAGTTGGTGAAAAGTGGACTTCTAAATGGTTTAGAAGAAAACTCTTTGCCAGTATGTGAATCTTGCATTAAAGGAAAAATGACCAAATGACTTTTTATTGGAAAAGGTTATAGAGCCAAGGAAACCTTAAAGCTTATACATTCAGATCTTTGTGGTCCGATGGATGTACGAGCATAAGGTGGGTATGAATATTTCATCTCTTTCATAGATTATTATTCTAGATATGGGTATCTATACCTAATGCAACATAAGTCTGAAGCTCTTGAAAAGTTCATGGAGTATAAGACTGAAGTTGAAAACTTGTTAGGTAAAAAGATAAAAACACTACGATTTGATTGTGGTGGAGAGTATATGGACTTAAAATTCTAGAACTATATGATAGAACATGGAATCACGTCTCAACTCTCAGCCTCAGATACACTTCAGCAGAATGGTGTATCAGAAAGGAGAAACAGAACCCTGTTGAACATGGTTCGGTCTATGATGAGTTATGCTCATCTTCCAGACTTGTTTTGGGGATATGTAGTAAAACCTACAGTTTTCATTTTGAACAATGTTCCCTCAAAGAGTGTTTCTGAAACATCTTTTGAGTTATGGAGAGGCCGTAAATGTAGTTTATGCCACTTCAGGATTTGGAGATGTCCAACCACGTGCTTGTGGCTAACCCCAAAAAGTTTTAACCTCGTTCGAAAGTAGGCCTATTTGTAGGTTACCCAAAAGAAATGAGAGGTGGATACTTTTATGATCCAAGTGAAAATAAAGTATTTGTATCAACAAACGCTACCTTCTTGGAAGAATACCACATTAAGGATCATAAGCCACGAAGTAAACTTGTTTTAAATGAGATTTCTAATGAAACTGCTGAGACTTCAACAAGAGTTGTTGAACAGGCTGATAGATCAACAAGAGTTGTTAATGTCAGTTCATCTAATCAACCATATCAAGAGTTGAGATTTCCTTGACGTAGTGGGAGGGTTATGAACCCACCTGTACACTACATGGGTTTAACAGAAGCCCAAGAGTTATTGATGTTAGTTCATATATATGATAAATAAGTAATGAAGATGTTGACAAAGATGAATAGATTAAAGCCATGAATCAAGAAATGGAGTTTATATACGTCAATTCTGTTTGGGAACTTGTAGATCAACCTGATGGGGTAAAACCTATAGGTTGTAAATGGATCTACAAGAAAAAAATAGGTGTAGATGGAAAGGTACATACCTTTAAGGCTAGACTTGTGGCAAATGGTTATACCCAAGTTGAGGGAGTGGACTATGAAAAAACTTTCTCACCTATTGTCATGTTAAAATCTATCAGGATTCTCCTGTCCATAGGCATATATTATGACTATGAGACATGGAAAATGGACGTCAAGACTGCCTTTTTGAATAGTAATCTTGAGGAGACCATCTACATGGTTCAACCAGAAGGATTCATTGAACAAGATCAAGAGCAAAAGATTGACAAGCTTAATTGGTCCATTTATAGACTGAAACAAGCATCTAGATCTTGGAATATATTTGATATTGCGATCAAATCTTATGGCTTTGATCAGAATGTTGATGAACCTTGTGTTTACAAGAAAATCATCAATAACTCAGTAGCTTTCTTTGTGCTATATGTGGATGATATCCTACTCATTAGGAATGATGTAGGTTTTCTGACTGACGTTAAGGAATGGCTAGCTGCAAAATTCCAAATGAAAGATTTGGGAAAGGCGCAGTTTGTTCTAGGGATCCAGATCATAAGGGATCGTATGAATAAAAGGTTGGCCTTGTCTTAGGCATCGTACATTGACAAGATGCTTGTCAGATATTCGATGCAGAATTTCAAGAAGGGTTTATTACCTTTCAGACATGGAATTGTTTTGTCTAAGGAACAGTGTCCTAAGACACATCAAGAGATTGAGGAAATGAGACGGATTTTCTTTGCATTGGCTGTTGTAACCTTATGTATGCAATATTATGTATTAGACCTAACATTTGCTATGCAGTAAGGATTGTCAGTCGATATCAGTTCAATCCAGGATTAGATCACTGGACGATGGTCAAAACGATCCTCAAGTATCTTCGAAGAATGAGTGACTACATGCTTGTGTATGGAAATAAGGATTTGATCCTTACTTGATACATAGACTCTGACTTTCAGGCTGATAGAGATTCTCGGAAACCCACATTAGGATTAATGTTAATTCTGAATGGAAGAGATCTAGTATGGCGAAGCATCAAGCAGGGATGCATCGCCGACTCCACTATGGAAGCCGAATACGTAGCTGCTTGTAAAGCTGCTAAAGAGGTTGTTTGGCTTAAGAAGTTCCTTACTGATTTGGAAGTTGTTCCAAATATGTCTTTGCCGATCACACTTTATTGTGATAATAGTGGTGTTGTGGCAAATTCTAAGGAACCTCGAGACAAACACATAGAACAAAAATATCATTTGATCCGGGAGATTGTGCATCATGGTGATGTGATTGTCACGAAGATGGCGTCAGAGCACAACATTGTTGATCCGTTTACAAAGGCTCTCATGGCTAAAGTTTTTTAGGTTCATCTAAAAAGTTTGGGTCTACAGGATATGTGGCACCTTGTCTAGGGCAAGTAGGAGATGTTACTGGGGTATAGTGTATGCCGTAGTTTATTATATTTTGTACTATCTTTGTATTATACATTAGTCTTTCTAGGGTTTAGGACAAGTAAGAGATTGTCGTGAATGATTTTCTAAATATCCTTGTAATCTTGTAGCTTGTAAACTCTGTACAAACACATTGTTATTAATAAAATAAGTGTTATTTTATAAGCATTTACTCAATCCAATAAACTAAGATCCGAGATTATTTTATGTAAATTTAAACAAGTATGTAGAGACATACAGATGAATTTTGTTTAAATATAATATAAATGGTTTGTAGTAAATGGATAAGATTGGGTACCTTATCCTAGTGATACTATGGATATGACATGCTTTGTAGGTGTTACGAGCGATTTAGATGTAACTATAGAGGTAAAACGGTAAATTGGTCTAACTGTACTTACGAGCAATTTGTGAAGGATCATCGCACTGTTGATTGGTTATATCCAATGGACACAGAAATATATTTGTAGTGCGAAGAGTGCAACTGTCGGTCTTTAGTGAAATGTCCAACAGTTGACGGATGGTGGATATCGTGATTAAAGAGTTTAGTCAGTTATTCACATACCGTTGGAGCTTCAAGTTACAGGTCCATAAGGTCCCCTTGGTAACTCAATGGATTCTAGTTGAGAATCAGATTTTGGGTTAGTTTGAAGTGTTCAAATTAACAAGAGGGAATTTGATTATATATGATATAATTGATATAACGTATTTGATACATTATTAGATTGGAGGAATTAATGTAAATATGATTTACATTAAATGCCATAAAAATAGAAAAAGAACTATGGTTTATATGTTGCATATGATGTAATATTAAAACTATAGGTTATAAATATAATATGATAAGTTAGTTATTGTATTTATTTATAATTTATTAATTATATGATAACTAATATTTCTTTTTCTCAATAACCGACTTGAGTGGGTGGTTGTTCACAGTTTTATGGAAACTGTGAGATTAAAAAAAATATAGTTTTTCAAATCATTCAGTCGAAACATCTCACAGAATTCACTATCGAGTAAAAATAGTTTTACTACACGATAGTTTTACAGAGCCTAAACGATCAAGCGTCGAGTTACTATACGATAGTAGTCATTTCTATACGTTCAATATCAAATCTATACGATAGACTGCTTTCTCTATGCGATCGAGTATCAAGTCTATACGATAGACTTCTTCCTCTATACGACTGTTTATCACATACTCGATCGTTTACTTCCTCCTTCCTCTATCCAAAATCATACAGAGCCCAAAACTCCTAGATTCTCACATTGAGAATACCAAGGTAATCTTATGGTGGTATCTTGTTCTGTTCGAGGATCGAGGATCGAGTTTTACTCGCTGGTGATTGAGGATCTTCCAGTTGATCGTTGCGTTTGTTCTTTTTAGACACGTTGGTGACTGATTGAGGGAAATACGTGAAGAAATATTTTTTCAAAGGTATTGTCACTCGATCCTTTGTATTTAATTTAAGAAGCATGTTGTAATTTAGTCTTTAATGCATATTCTCTTCTATTTGATTGTAAATGTTTAAGTTCTTTCACAATAGAGTTTGGAATGATCCGCTTCCGCTCACTGGTCCTCTAGTTTTAGAGTTCCTTCAGAGAGACCTTAAGGTTATGGTCCCTAAAATACCAAAACAATACGTACTGTCTTTCTTGAATCCCATCTAGAAAGAGATTAGGGCATTAGGAGTTTTGGTTAAGGAAGACAACATCTTAAAGCTATCATCATCTTGAAGCTATCATCAATCTCTCAATGGAATTCGTTATGTTATTATTTTTTCCAATTTGACATGAATGATCCTAGGATTAATCTATTCAATATAGATTTAAAGTAATTATGCTAATAAGTGGTATTAGAGTATGAATTTCATGTTAGATTGTCGGTTTAAATTCATTTACCATTTGATATGATTCAATTTTGTTTTCGGTAAGGATGGTTAAAGAATTTAATGATTAAAAAAAAATTGGACTTCTATTTGGTTCTGTTTTGCTCTTCCTTCGCCTGCAAATTCTTTCATCCATATGATTCCGATTGATTGAAAACAATGGATTATTTGATTAATTCTTGAAAATAAATTTAGAAATCTACTTTTCAATCCCAGTTCAATTTTGTGCTTCAATCTTTTATTTCGGATTTTTTTTATTGCGATGAATTCGGTGGATTTCAAGTCTAAAATTGATTAATCAATTTTTTCAATAATTAATCAATCTAATTTTTCCAATATGACCTTTATTGAAAATCAGTGGGTTTTTTTAAGTTTAAAAAAATTGATTGGATTCAGTGGTTATTATTATTATTATTATTTAAATAGTTTGATAATATAGAATTTGTCAACTATTTGGATTAATTGCCGATTGAGGGTCTTGTCGATCGAATTTCTTGTTGGTGTTTTTAAGTTTTCTTGATTAATATTTGGTGAAGTTCTTGCCAATGGTTCTTGGTTCTTGATTGATAAGTTTGTGAATTTGAATATAAAGTTTTATCAATGATTCATCCTTAAATTTGATTAATCATTTGTTGATTTAAGTTCAGATTTAATTGATCATGATGTGGATACAAATTTAATTAACCAAGTTGTGGATTTAAGTTAAATTTGATTGATCATTTTATGGATTTAAAGTTAAATTCGGTTGTTAATTTTGGTAATTTTCTCCCATTATGAACAACAATATATTTAAGATTATATATTACAGTGTCTTATATTTTGGATTGAATTGGTCAAAATAATATGTTACTAAAGTAGCCTCTGTAATCTAGATTAGTTTAATTCTAAAATATAAGATGTGCATATTCATGGATTTATGCGGATAATTATCATCTCAAAGGAAGATAATTATTTGGCTAAATTTGGGGTATGCATGTGATAATGAGTATGTACAATTATAAAGATTGCTCATGTGAAAAATAGTTGGTCCAAAGAAATGCTATTTTTTTTTTACAGAGTTTATTATCAGTACTTTGATCACTACGTTGAGAGTACCAATTACAGTTGGTGTTTTCATCCAAAGGCTAGACATCAATGTTGTGTTAGGTATCTTGTTAAAGGGGCCTACCATATATGTGAAATTATTTTGTCATATTTTAATTGTGAGTATGTGCTTTATTATTTATTGTTTCAGTTGATCTTACTCAAATATTTGAAAATCCGAGTTCAATTTCTAAGTTGAATGGATCGAATTTCAAGATTTTAAAGGAAAGCCTAGAGATACTTTTTGGGTGTATGGATCTGGACCTTGCATTAAGGACTGATATACCTACTTCTACTGAGGAACAATGGAATACGACTAATATTGAGAAGTGGGAATGGTCAAATCGCATGTGTTTGATGATCTTTAAGCACTCCATTTCGGAATCTTTTCGGGGTTCTATTACAGAAAATAATAAGTTCCATGCTCAAATTGAGAAATATTTTGCTAAAAATGAAAACAGGGAAGCAAGTGGTCTTTTGACTTTTTTTAACTTCCATGAGGTATGAGGGCAATGAGAACATAAGGAAGTACATTATGGAAATGTACAAACTCGCAGGAAAATTAAAGGCACTTGATATCAAGATAAATGAAAATTTACTCGTACATCTGATACTTATCTCTCTTTTTACACAATTCACTCAATTTAAGATAAGTTATCATACCCAGAAGGATAAATAGAGTATTAATGAGCTTATCCCATAGTGTGTGTGTAAAAAGAAGATAGGAAAAAGAGAGAAAGGACATAAAGTGTTCATTTGGCAATTGACTCTCGGGATAAGAAGAAAAGGAAATCTACAGGTGTTGCAGAAGACACACATCTTAGTAGAATAAGAAACAAGCTATTGAAAATCTTTGTTTTTCTGCAAAAAGAAAGATCACTCTAAGAAAGATTGTCCCAATTATGGCAAGTGGCGTGTAAAGAATGGTAAACTTCTTACTTTGGTTTATTCTGAAGTTCATTTAGCTTTTGTACCTACAGATACTTGGTAGGTAGATTCTGGTGCTACTACTCAAATAAGTATATCTATGTAGGGTTACCTGCGTAGCCGCCCGCAAAATGATGCTAAAAGTCATCTTTGTGGAGATGGAAAATAGTTATGTTTAAAAACTAGTTGTTATTTGGATTGAATGAGACTTTTGTTGTACCGTCATTCAGACAAAATTTAGTTTCTATTTTTAGTTTGGATAAATTTGGTTTTTCTTATTCTTTTGGAAATAATAAAGTTAGTCTTTTTCAAGATTCCAAGTTTATTAGTACTGGTTCTTTAATTGATAATCTATATATGCTTGATTCTTTTGCTTCATTTAACAAGATCCTGTAATCTAATTCATGTGATATAAAGCATAAATTAAATGAGAATTTCGCTATGTTATGGCACAATCATTTAGGTCACATCTCTAAACAAAGAATTTAGATACTTGTTTCAGATGGAATTTTTTATCCCTTGATTTAAGTAACTTTGACGTTTGTGTGGAATCTATTAAGGAAAAATAGACAAACATAAGAAAATTAGGTACCACCAGATGCTCAGAAGTCTTAGAACTATTACATACAAACATTTGTGATCCATTATCTATAGCTTCTTGGAATGGACAACAATATTTTATTACGTCGGACAACTATTCAAGATATGGGTACCTATATATTAATTCATGAAAAGTCGCTATCCTTGGATATTTTCAAATCTTTCAAAGCTGAAGTTAAACTTCAACTTGGAAAGAAATTAAGGCTGTCAAATCTAATCATGGTGGTGAATACTACAGTAGATATGATGGATCGGGCGAACAACGTTCAAAGTTCTTTGGCAAATACCCAGAGGAATATAGAATCGTCCCACAATAACTATGCTAGGCAAATCCAACATGAATGGTGTGGTGGAAAGGCGAAATAGAACACTTAATGATATGGTAAGATGTATGATTAGTCATTCTTCTTTATTAGAATCCCTCTGGAGTGAGGCACTAAATACGAGGGACTACATGCTTATGTATAGTTCTTCAGGATTTAATCCTTACGGGATACACGAAATCTGATTTTCAGACTGATAAAGATTCTAGGAAATCCACATCAGGATCAGTGTTCACTCTTAACGAAGGAGCAGTAATATGACGAAGCACCAAGCAAGGGTGCATCGCTGACTCGACCATGGAGGGTGAATATGTAGCGGCTTGTGAAGCTGCTAAGGAAGCCATTTAGCTTAGAAAATTCTTGACTGATCTGGAAGGCATTTCAGACATGTCAAAGCCCATCACACTTTATTGTGATAATAGTGGTGTTGTGGCTAATTCGCGAGAGCTTAGGAGTCTCATCCGAGAGATTGTGCATCAAGGGGACGTGATTGTCACACAGAGAGCCTCGGAGCACAATGTTACTGATCTGTTTACAAAGGCCCTCATAGCAATGGTGTTTGAAGTCACCTGTAGAGTATGAGTCTATAGGACAGACCATGTCTAGATTATAGCAAGTGGAAGATATTGTACTGGGTACATGTTATGCCCTAGTTTATTATTTGTGTACTTTGTATTTTGATTATATTGTACATCTCACTAGTTTTATGTCAAGTGGAAGATTGTTGGGGTTGATGCCCTAAATCTCGTAGGGTTCTATAGTTTGTAAACATTGTTGAACAAACTCATCATGTATTTATAAAATATTTGATATTTTATTCATTGTCTATAAAATATATGATATATTAGTTGCATTAACCACAAACCAATAAATTAACATCCAAAGTTATCTTTGTAACTTAAACATGTATATAGAGACATACGAGTGGATCATGTTTAAGTGATAACCTAAATGGTCTGTAGTAGATGGATAAGGCTAGGTACCTTATCCTAGTGATACTATGAGTATGGCCCAATTTTGTAGGTGTTACAATTGTTGTAAAGTGCTACAAATGATCTGATCTTGATCATTCATGTATTAGATATGCGAGCGAAAATATTCTATACAAAAGAGTTTATATAAGACTCGACCACAAAATGTTTAGTCTCATTATATAACACCATTCTCTCATCAAAGTTCCTTCACTAGTAAAGTGGTAGCTAAAACCCTTTATGAGCTGCGGACAAGAAAGAATCCTAGTATTAGACATCTTCACATCTGGGGTTGTCCAACTGAGACTAGGCCTTACAAGCCTAACAAAAGAAAATTGGACTCAAGAACTATTAGCTGCTATTTTGTTAGGTATTCTAAGTGCTATCAGGATTTCAAGTTTTATGATCCCATTTCTACATCTTTGTTTGAGATGAGAAATGCTAGATTCCTTGAATATGTTAAGTTTAGAAAGGGGGGAGGGGGAAGGGAAGATAACATTATGAATTTTATCTATGAAGAGGAATTAGTTTCTTTTCCTAATGTGATTATAAATGATATTTAGGCTCCAATTCCTGACTTGATTATTGAACCAATTATAGAACAAGACAACATTGATGTCCTCATTGTTAAACTTGAAGTTCAAACTCAACAACTTCAAGAAGTGCCACTAAGGAGATTCGTTAGAGAAAGAAGAAACACAATTCTAGATGATTATATTGTGTTTCTTTAAGAACATCAGAATTAGGGGTATACACGGGTTGGGTTGGTTTGAGTTGGGCTGAAGGTATTTTTTGAACCAACCTGAAAATTTGGGTTGGTTGGATTGGCAAACCAAATGACCCAATAAAGTTTTCAACCCAACCCAACCCTTAAAATTCGCGTCGAGTTGGGTTGGGTTGTCGGGTTATAACTTTTTTTTATTTATTTGTAATGAAAATATGTAAACTTATATACAACACATGACTAATAACTAAAATCTCATAAAATTAAAATGCTAAATACTAAATATCTATGATATTTATTGCAAACTTTAAACAAAGACAAATATCATAACAATTTCAAAAGAAAAATATTAAAAATTCATAAATTAATCAATACAAAGTAATCAAACTTTAAACAAACAAAAATATATGCGTGTGTATGTGCCCGCGTGCCTGTGTGTGTGTGTACACACATATATATACATACATACGTGTGCGTGCGTGCATGTGTGTGTGTTGCGCGCGTGTGTGTGTGTCGCACGTGCGTGTGTATGTGTACACACATTATATACATATGTATACATGCATGTGTGTGCGTGTGTGTGTCGCACGCATGTGTGTACACACATATATACATACATGTGTGCGTGCATGTGTGTACATATGTGTGTGTGTGTACATACATATATACACATACGTATGCGTGCATGTGTGTGTCTAATCAGAATGATATGAGCATGATGGAAGATGATCCAATCAACTTCTAACAAGCTCTACAAAGTTCTAACTTTTAAAAATGAGTAAATAATATGGAAGAGGAATAAAATCCATGAAAGATAATGACGTTTGAGAACTTTTCAAATTGCCATCAGAAGTGAAACCCATAGGTTGTAAATGGATATTTAAAACTAAAAGAGATTCGCAAGGAAAAATTGAAAGATACAAGGCTTGTCTTGTTGTAAATGCTTTTATTCAAAAGGAAGACATTGATTACAAAGAGACTTTCTCGCTAATTTCATTAAAATAATCTTTCAGGGTCATCATGACACTTCTAGCTCACTTTGATTTAGAGTTACACCAGATGGATGTAAGAACTGTGTTTCTCAATGGAAACATTGATGAGACAGTTTATATGGTGCAACAAGTAAACTTTGTGTTTGGTAATTCAAACTCTATGGTATGCAAATTGAAGAAATCCATCTATGGTCTCAAACAAGCCTCTCATCAATGGTATCACAAAGTCTATGACATAATAACCTCCTTTGGTTTTAAGGTGAATATAGTGGGAAATTGGGTATATCAAAAGTTCAATGAGAGTAAACCAATCTTTCTGATGTTATATACAATGACATACTCATAGCAAGTAATGATGTAGGTTTATTGCATGATACTAAGAGGTTTCTAAAAAAAATGAGATGAAGCATCTTGGTGATGCTTCTTTTGTCATTACAAGAAAAATAAGGTCTCCCGACGCTTAAATCCGCTGTCAGGAATCTGTTGTCGGGATATAGGTTCTTTCTCGACGACGTAAGGGACCTGTCGGGAGTTATAAAGAACTCCTGACAGGGATAGTTCCAATCTCTCGACGGTGGGACATTACTCGTCGAGAGTTACTATAACTCCCGACGGGTTATTTATTCGTTGGGAGTTTCGTAGGAACTCCTGACGGCCCTCGATATCCGTCGGGAGATCTGGTATAAAACCCAGATTGGGTAGAAGGCAGATTGATTGCCTTTCTTCTTCCCTAATCTGAAAGCCTAGTAGTCGATCACCGCTCTCAATCGTTCGTCGCTCCCGTCGTTCGCCTCTTCCATCATTCACCGCCGCTATCGTTTGACGCCTTTTGCCGTCGTCGCTGCTGATAGAAGATCCCTAAAAGGTAATTTGAAAATTTTCTCTTTTAAAATATTTCTCTCATCTTTTTTTTTTTTTGGAAAATACAAGATAAAAAAAAATAGCAAGAAAACAAGTTTTAGTTCTTGAATATACACATTGTGATTGAAAGTTTGCTTTGATTGTTTTGGTGGCATAATCAAAATTAAAATCCAATATTTTTTTTGTTATTGTTTTGAATATATATATATTGATTTTGTTATTGTTATTGTTATTGAATATACATATTAATTTTGTTATTGTTCTTGTTATTGAATATACATATTGTGATTAAAAGTTTGTTTCGATCGTTTTGGTGGCATAATCAAAATCAAAATCCAATATTTGTTTTGTTATTGTTTTAAATATACATATTAACTTTGTTATTGCTATTATTATTGAATATACATATTAGTTTTGTTATTGTTATTGTTATTGAATATATATATTATGAATGAAGTTTGCTTTGATTGTTTTGAGAGTTTGAATATGGTGGGAGGTTGTTGGCAGAGGTAGCGCCAGTGGTTAGAGAAAAAATTATGGTGCATTGTTGAACTTTGAAATTGAATTGAAAATGTTATGATGCGTTTTGATCACAAGTTTAACTTAGAGTACAAGGGTCGTAGGGAATGTGGGTGTATATATCTTTCGTGAGAAAGAGGACATGGACGGAGTGTTGAGAGATTTGGAAAGTCTAAAGGGTAGGAATAATGAATGATATGAAGTGTTTTATTGGAGATCACAATGTCATTATTTGGTGAAAACGTGTGTTGAGGTGGTTGAATTAATGCTTATTAATTTTCCCAAGAGTATAAAGTTTATTATTTGATTTGAGTGTTGTGAGGTAGTTGGTATACCTATGAGAAAATGGGTTGTGTTTGATATAAATTATATTCCACGGATGTTGTGTATACATAAGTCAAATCACCAATTAGAAAGAGAGAATGTGAGTGAGATAAGTGAGAGTGAAATCGGCAAGAGCGACACTAGAGAGAGCAACACTAGAGAGAGTGAGACTCGCGAGAGCAATACTAGAGAGAGCAAGACTAGCGAGACAATGTCTAACGAAAATCTCTCTTAAAAAAGGAACAAGACCGAGAGAGAGCGAAAGAAAGAGAGAGAGAGAAAGAGAAGGAGTGCGAGGGAGAGAGAAAGAGAAAGAGAGCAAGGGAGAGAGAAAGAGAGCGAGAGAGGCTAGAAAATTTTGACCTAATTTATTGTCATAAAATAATTTCATGTCCACTTTATGTGGGTCCAAAATCAAGACAAAACATAAACACCGAAGGTTAATAAGTTGCGAGAATTTTGACCTAACATATTGTCATAAAATAAGACATCGAAATTAAGTTAAAAGAAAAGCATTCCAATGAGAAAAAATATCGAAATAATAATTAAAAAAACAATAATAAAATTTGAGATTTATTGTCATAAAAATTTTGACACTAGAAAATTTTGACCTTATATATTGTCATAAAATAATTTCACGTCCACCTTCGGTCAAAATTTTGATGCTTTTCATTGGAATGCTTTTCCCCCCTATTTTATGTTTTTTTCTCTCTCTCGCTTTCTCTTTCTCTTTCTCTCTCTCTCTTTCTCTCTCTTTCTCTCTATCTTTTTCTCTCGCTTTCTCTCTCTCTTCGCTCTCTCTTTAGACATTGTCCGCTAGTCTCACTCTCTCTGGTATCGCTCTTGCTAGTCTCGCTCTCTCTAGTGTCGCTCTCGCTGATTTTACCCTCACTTATCTCACTCACATTCTCTCTTTCTACTTGTCTTAAACCTCAGAACACATCAAAAAACAAAAAAACCATAGGTTCACAATATTTCTAAACCCTAGTACGACCCACCCTATCCCCATTACAGACTAGTTTAAGACACAATCGACACATATTGAATTCACTTACCAATCAGATTTTATTTGTCGGCGGTAGTAAAAGGGTAATAAGACAAAGAGGTGAGGGCATTTACGTAATCTAGTATGTTAATGATATCAACAGAGGGTCAATTGACATTATTTTTTAAAAATGGGTCATTTGACATTTTGGACTTAAAAAAATGGGTCATCCGTATAAATTTCCCATGAATTTTGTGTGGTCTTTGATGTTTATGAAGTTTGAATGTTGTGGGGGTGGGTAGAGTTCAGTTATAATCGTTTATGAATTTTATGAAGTTTGAACGTGTTGTGGGGGGTCAGTCGAGTTTGGTTTAGATTGTTTTGGGGGGAAAGTTTGAGTTTTTTGTATGTTCGTTCTTGTTTATCAAGTTTGAATATGTTGTGGGGGGTGGGTTTAGTTTCGTGATACTCGTTTTGAAGTTGAACTTGGAGTTTTTTTGTTTGTTTCTAGCAGTTTATGACATTTGGATGTTATTGTTTTGTTGTAGGATGCTATTCGGAGATGAGGTTGGACAATTTTTTAAGATGTTGTGTTCCAGACGTTGTTTTCTTTTCTGTATTTCTGAACACATATTTCTTGACGTTGTTTTCATCTTATTTCTTTCATGTATTTTTGAAAACAAATTTCTTTTATAAACTATCTTGTAACTTTTATTTTATTTGTTATAGTATGGACTTCGCTTTGTTTGTTTTATTTATTATGTGAATCTGTTTGAGTTGGTTAACGATGTTTTACAGGTTATTCAAATCAAATTAAAAAAAAATTACAAATTACAAATTAAAAAATTTTAAAAGTCAATATTCAACCCCTGAAAGAACGCCCGACATAAAGAAGGTACTATCAGAAATTAGTGGAACTCCCGATGAGTGGAAGAGTCTATCGGGAGTTAATGGAATTCTTAACGAATAGAAGAGACCGTCGGGAGTTAGTGGAATTCTCGACGACGTATATTACCTGTTGGGAGTTCCTATAACTTCTGCGCCCCTATATTCAACATTGGGAGTTCATGAACAACTCCCAATGGTCCTTTTCTATGTCGGGAGTTCTATTCTTGATGGATTTCTCCTGGCCAAACTCCCGAAGATCAGTACGTCGTCGGGAGAGAATCTCCCGACTCGTTTTCCACCATTTTCTGACCATTTCATGCATCAAGAGAAGGTGATATTAGGAATTGAAATATTTCGAGATCGTCCTTAAGGTATTTTGAGATTGTCACAAAAGAACTATATTGAAAAATTTTGGAGTAGGTTTGGCATGAAAGATTGTGTACCAGGAGATACCACTGTCATTAAAGGTGATAAATTTCATTTAGGTCAATACCTCAAGACTGTACTCGATACTAATTAAAGAGATGTAGAAGGTTCCCTATGCATCAGCTGTTGGAAGTCTAATGTACGCTCAAGTATGTATGTGTCCAGATATTGCATTCATAGTTGGAGAGTAGGCAGATATTTGAGCAAACTGTTTGTGAATCATTGGAAAGCAGCCAAACGGGTTATGAGGTATTTACAGAGAAAAAAACATTATATACTCAATTATCAGAGATCAGAAGTTTTAGAGATCACTAGGTATTCTGATTCTGATTATGTTGGATGCTAAGATACTTTGCGATCCACTTCAGGCTATGTCCTCATGTTGGCTGGAGGAGCTGTATCTTGGAAAAGTGTTAATAAACACTTATGGCTCTTCTACTGTGGCTGCAGAGTTTATAACATGTTATTAGGCGTTAATGATTGCGAAATTTTGTCAATCCGCAACAGATAGTGGTTGGCATAGAAAGACCATTAAAATTATTTTGTGACAATAAATTAGCAGTAATGTATTCTAACAACAATAGAAGCAATACAAAATCAAAGCATGTAGAAATGAAGTTTCAGGTTGTGAAAGAAAGAGTTCATAATGGTCATATTTCGATAGAACATATAGGAACAAACTCTATGGTAGAAAATCCATTGACTAAAGGTTTACCACCTAAAGTTTTTCATAAGTATGTTGCTCACATGAGTGTTAGTCACTTTTCTGATTCCATGGTTTAGTGCGAGTTTGTTATTGAAGATGTTCTTTGACCTTAATTTGTTTATTTTATATATAGAATAAAGTTGATGGTTTATGTTTTATTATCTAAACTTGTTTATCATGCATGCAGTTTAACATAAAGTTTTTAAGAATGATCTCACTAAGGAATTTGGATCAGATGGAAACAGGTATGATCTAGATCACTTTGCATACAGTTTCCATGCTATCCATCTATACTTGATCCATGTCATTGAATGTATTGGAACTGGTGATCAAGAAAGGTTTAGTTATAAGGAAAATGACAAAAGTTGCCTTGATTCTGTGCTAATGCAGGAGATAGACCAGATTGAACTAAAAAAGAATTCTATTATTGAAATAACTTGTTTATGCGTGCTTACGGTTTATATGATTTGATTATATCAGGTACACAAACATAGCCCAAGTAAGAGATTGTTAGACATATTTAAATAATAATATGTATAGTTAAAATATGGGCTATGTATGTATATTAATATTTTATAACATTGAGTTATTTTATTAGATTAGACCCTATTATTTGATCTAATTAATTAAGGTCCTAAATTCCTAATTGAGTATAGACTAATGGATAGAAGCTCATTCCTAGTTAATTAGGGTTTAATAGAAATCTTAATTGAACGTATATAAAGAGACCTTAGGATGATGGTCTTCAAAATACCAAAATAATACGCACTAAGTCTTTATTGAATCCCATCTAGAGAGATCCCACTAAAGGCATTGGGAGTTTTGGTTAAAGAAGACAATAATCATCTTAAAGCTATCATCATCTTTGAAGCTATCATCAATCTCTCAATGGAATCCGGTATGTTAATTATTCTTGACAATCTATTGACTCACTTAATCAAATATATTGTAATAATATTACATCACATCATTTTCTAAATTAATTTGAACATATGTGACATTATAACTTAAACTGATAAAAAATATATTGGACTATGTGTTTTTATTTGTTTGAGAAAGTGGAATAAAAGGAGAAAGTATGTTCATTAAAAATTTCAATTGAAAAAGCAACTGAAAGTAAAACTAGAAGGCTTCAAATTGAGTTGGATTTTTGGGATAACATCATCACTTTGGATTACATCATAGAAGCTGTGAAGTAGTCATAGATGCATGCCTTCTTTATGTTTATTACTCAATGGTTAGATCACTTTTTCTCCACACTCAAATCCCCATCATCAAATCATGAAAAGAGGAAAAGAAAGGGCTCAAAATTGGCAATTTGGTAAAGCCAAAGACAACTACTCCAGCTAATTGATCAAAAAAAGTGATCAAAAAGGAAGAAAAGAAAGGACTAAAAATGGCTAAGTGAATTGGAACAAAGAGTCCCACATTTGCACATATAGCGGAGTTGGTGTGATTCAAATCTCACCATTTCTCATCATTCCTTCTAAGTAAAGCAAAACCCTTTTGCTTTCCCTTTTCCCTTTCTTTTTTCTCTCCTCTTGATGGGATGTGAATTCTTTCAAGACCGAACACAATTACTAGTCGGAGGTAAATTTGAACTTGAAGAAATAGGTCAAAAATCAAGAAAAGATAATGAAGATAAATACAAGATAAAGTGAACTTAATTTAAATAAGATCAAGTGCCAACTAATAAGTTATCTTATAACATATTTAATTCTAACTCATTAGGATAAGGAAACATTCATCTATCCTTATTATAAAAGAAAAATATAAATTCTATCTCATTCTTCCTATAAATACATCATTATAACTCCATATGAGCTAACTAGATTTAGGATCTAGACTTAATCTAGAATTTAAACTTCTGATTTCTTCTTCATTTTACAATTCTCTTATTGACTTAGGCATCAGAGTCATTTTTCTTTGTTTTGCAAGTTCTCTTCCCCAGATTACAAATTTACCATTGTTATGTGAAGGTCGGATGCGTTTTTCCTTAGCCAAAATTGGGCATCAATAACTACACACACACATATATATATATATATATATATATGTATATATATATATATGTATATATATATATATGTATGTATTCTTGATGGTTAGAAATAAATTGTATGTGACTTTCCGTTTAGCGTTCCTTTCAATCCCATAAGTTGCATTCTTTCTTGAATAGATGCATTTTTTCAATTAGTAACCAACTTAAATAAAAGACATGACTATTTAAATAGTCACAAATTGATCTATAAATATGTCTCTTCTCTTAATTGGAATTACTTTTGAAAAGTAATGTATTTTATTCTGGAGACAATTACTTTTGAAACTCAGACATTAAAGTGAGTAAAATTATTTTAAAGAGACAATGGGAATTCATTAAGCTCAAATTTTCTATTTTACATATGTTGGTGTACTTTCTAGTTTTATATAATAATTTCTAATATAACATATATATGCCTTTTCATCTACACACCCTTTTGATTTTTGGTTTATTTGGTGCTCCCATCCCCCAATTACTTACACCATCTCACTCAGATTCCTTCATGATTCTTTTTCTATTTTCAAATACTTAAGTTGTGTATTGGTATTATTCTTGTCAGTTTGATTTGAAATCTAGTTGACAACCTTTGTGAGATAAAAAAAATATATAAGTGGCTAACACATAACCTTAAATTGAAGTAATTATATGATGGTTAATTAGTTTAACCATTTTAAGATTGGTGTGTTTGGTTGGAAGGACTTTGGTTGACAATAAATGGTCACAATGTTTGAATCCTTCCAATTGGATGTTATCATTTTACCAAACGTCTTTGATTTTCTAATTAGTCAAACCAATCCTAATGATGATGGAAAAGTCTAAGGTAAAAGTAAAACTAGGAACTTGAAAATTTCTCCATTTGTTTTAAGGAAGCTAAGGGATGGGGAAATTTTATATATAATCTTATTAAACTATTAAAACGAGATCAAGATTTTTCCTACAAGTGATGAAAAATATAGGGAGTGATAAAGAAAATACTGGAAATGACTTTGGACCTTCGGTTCACAGCAAAAAAACAGAAGTGATTTATTTTGAGGGAAAGGAGAGAAATTTATTCCACTTTAGAAGATTTTGCCTTGCCATATAGGTACAAAAGCTTATAAGGGGGCTTTCAAATTTTGTGGTGGAAGTAGGAACTTTCTCTGCACGAATACGTTGTTGCCGCTTGATTGGACTGGTGGATTTGGGTATGCATAAAAAAAAAAAAGTAATATTTTTTTTTACTACTTTTCTCTTTATTTTCTTAATCAAAAAGTTTATTGAAATTAATTTAGCACATCCAAAAATTGATTCTTTGGAGTTAATTCTCAAATTTAAAACGTTTTTCCTTACTTCTTCAAAAAACTTTGCAATTTGGTTTGTGATAACACATAAAACCCTAATCTTCATCTTCCTTATGCTTTCTGGTTTTCACGATCATTTTTTAGTTATTTTTTGTTTGATTCCAATTCCTTGGAAGACGAGTGTACTTTGGGTGTTGTATAAATCTTAGGGAACAAGCAACTTCTTGTGATTAAGCATCAAGGTCACACCATTTTTTGCTTTCAAAAGTAGTAAGTTGTAATAGAAAATAATGGACAAAATGAGGTAGTAAGACTGCATAAAATTTGTGCCATTAATCCTAAGTTTAGAAATTCGATTCCTCTATCCCTTATATTATTTTTTTTTAAAAAAAAAAAAAAAAAAAAAAAAAAAAAAAACAAGCATTTTATATGCTAAGACACATATATGTTAGTTAAACTATCCTTGTTTTGATTTAACCATAAACTTTCAAGTTTATTAAGTTAATCACAAAATTACCCATGGTGAAAACACACATGTGGCAAAGAGATCTACTAACTCTCTATCCACTTCTCCACATTTGTATCTTATAGAATTGTATATATGTATTTCTGCTCTCCGAAAGCTTGCCATGGCCAAAAGCCCAAATGATGGTAAGATATTTCCAATAGAATGCTTACGCATGTAATTTTAGATCAAGAATTATAAATGATGATAATGATACTCAGTCATCAACATAAAAAAATATCCCATTCACAAAATTCAAATTCTTTAATTTGTTTTTTTAACAATTCAAACAAAAAAAAATAATCAAATCTTCCCAAATCCATAAGTTCCAACACATAGACAAAATGGAACCACGAATATCATCATCAAGAAAATAAATGAAAAAAATCTTTATTATCCATATAAGGTATAGTGAAATGATGAACAAAGATCATCAACAATTACTTGGATATGTATGCATGTAGATATATCTTATAACTAAAGAATGGGTGAAATTTTTTATACAACCAATTAATGATAATGGAAGTTTAAACCTAATACATATTATAGAAGTTTGGACACTTACTATACTTCAAAAAAAAAATCTACAAGAAAACATATTATGAAGCAAATTATTAATAATTTAGTTTACATAATAAATATGTTTAATTGTCTCTAATATCAATAAATATATTTACTCAAAATTGAATAATACTTCCATTGTTATTAAGAATGAAATGTTATTAATTAAGACATATGCCACCTAAACATAATTTAACTGGTTAAGACATATGTTTTCTTCAAATACTATTTAAACTCTTTAGTTTCATACCAAGAAAAAGAAAATAATGTGTGATGATAAATAATTTAAAGATATCTATGGATGAAATTTGAGTTAGTATATATATCGTCCCTACATGTATGCCATTTTTTAATTCCATCCATTTAAAAGTATCAATTTTATTATTTATAAAAAACATCAATTCTATTATTATTAGTGACTTACATTTATTTTTCAATAAAAATCTCTATAAAAGAGAACAACGATATCACGTGACATGATATCCAAAGATTCCTAAGACAATACTTTCACGAATTATATTTTTTTCTTATTGGATGAGATACGAAATGTTTCATAACTTTTGATAATCATTTGCCAAGAGAAATAGGAGATAACTTCAATAAATTACCAAAATAACTTTTTTTTTTTTTTTATCAAGATTCTCTTGATTTAATTTGAATACATATTTTTGAAACATCAAATATCATCTTATATTCATATATCAAGATTTTTTAGAAGAAAAAATTTGTGAATTTGAATTACTAATTTTTCTATAAATTTTATAGAAATATAATAGAAATAATATCGGTTTAAAAGTATCAATTTGAAAAATTTTCAATAATATCTCTGGAAAAGTGAAAAACAAGATCATGTGACATGATATCCAAAGATTCCTATGACAATATACTTTCTTGGATTTGTTTTTAATCAGATACAAAATGTTCCGTAAACCATGATAATCATTTACAAAGTAGGGGGTCAAATAAAAATTTTAACTTAAGTTATTGTTATAGATATTTATTATTTAAAAAGTGTTATTAAAAAAAGAAATTATTTCAAATGGTAAAACTGTTGAAAATACTTACAAAATGTAGCAAAATTTTATAATTATCAATGATAGACGTTGATAGATATTGATAGACTTCTATCAGTATCCTATTAATGTCTATCAATGTCTATCATTGATAATTCTAAAATTTTATAATATTTTATAAATATTTCGGTTTATTTTTCTATATTTAAAACAACCCTATTAAAAAAGTATTAGGTTTAAAATATAATTCTCATCAGATTAATGGAAGACGTCTTCAATTTTAGTTCATATACTTTCATATATGTTTAAATTTAATCTTCACATTTCTAGTAAATTTTAGTACTTTTAAATGTTCAAATAATAAAAATTTTAACTTAAGTCATTGTTATAGATATTTATTATTTAAAAAGTACTATTAAAAAAGTATTAGGTTTAAAACACAATTCTCATCAGATTATTGGAAGACGTCTTCCGTTTTTAGTTCATATATTTCCATATATGTTTAAATTTAATCTTCACATTTGTAGTAAATTTTAGTATTTTTAAATGTTCAAATAAAAATTTTACATTTTTTCTTTCTTGCCAAGAATGAAGACTAATTTAAATATTTAAAAGTATATATACTAAAATAAAAAGAAAAAAGTGGACAATCACTTGACATATTTAGCGACCAAGAGATCCGTGAATCGAATGTCTCTGTTATTATTGTACTAAAAAATGACACGTTAATTAAAATATTAACTCATAAAAAATGACAAAAATTTCCCATATGTGAAAAACCAAGTGGCTTCAAGTGGAAGGCTTCTACTTTATGTTCATATAAATTAATACAGATACTCAACAACTATATAATGTAGAAAGAATTAGAGATTATACTAAGAGTTAACATTTCTTATGTAAGAAAATGAAGTAAACAACTTTGAGAATAGGGGAAGGGATAATATGGGAATATTTGAGTTGAAATCACATGCACCAAATCAAAGGAAGAATATAACACAAAACATCTTAAATGAGCATCTTGGTTATCCACATCAAAATAAAGATGCTTTCATTTTATTTTTATTGAATGAGACTAAAGTTTTGAATGAAAAACCAAGACATTATTTGAACATGAGATGAAGTTAATGAAATATATGGGAGTTCAGTTAAAATGTGTTTCAAAATGTTGTAATACTTCATAAGATTAAAAACCCAAATGGCATTTTTGAACCACAACATAATTTAATAATATTAGTAGTGTACTATAATTAATGTGAACTAGTATAAGTGTGAGAAAGCATAAAATAATTATTAGATGACATAAAAGTTCTATCTTAAAATCAATTAACAAGGAGAGAAATAGCGCAAATCCTCAACAATGGCAGTGAACTTAAAAATGTGGTAAGAGCAATACTTTGATGTATCTATGATTATACCTATATGTGCCGTGTGCGTAGTCCACTTTTTCAATCACTCAACAACTAAAAAATTAAAAATATTTTTGGAAAAGAAGAAAAGGGAGTTTGCTGTGTGTAGCAAATTGTAGTTGGACAATTGAGGATACAATCTAAAATATGCTTAAGTTTTTTTTTTCTATGATAACTAAAAGATTTTTTAAAATAAAAATAGAAAAGATAGAATGGTATTTGTTTCAACCTAGGGTCATCTGAAGAAAGAGACATAACACATCTTTTTACTGTAGTCTTAAATCGCCAATTGACTAGTGAAAATCAATATTAATTGGGAGAGGAAATAACACTATAGAGGTTTGCACATGACCTTCTAAGCCAATCTGCTCTAATACCCATCTTAAATCATTAATTGACCTAAAAGCATAAACTTATGGATGAAGGTAAATTTAATTATACCATCTAATACGAAGCTTACTTGAAAATGTCTCTCTCTCTCATTCTCCCCACCTGCTTTTCTGTTTGAACTCAATCGTAGGAAATGTAGGTGCAAAGCCCCCGACAAGAGCTACCAAAAGTCAAATGTTGATGTGCCGTGGTCGAAGTAATAATTGTAAAGCCCTTGAAGGAGGACCACTTGATTTTACGGGATTACCATGGAACACCAATTTTGGGTAGTTGCAAGCATATCAGTCATAATTGCGGAGTCAAGGTGCTTGAGGCAAAAGGAGTGGTGGAAAGATTGATGGAGGTCTTTAGCTATTGGAAGGGGCAAAATCCTCTTGTGATGTTAAATTTAATTCTTTGGAGGTGGTTAAATTATTGAACTGTCAAGATTTTGATTTGTCCGAAGTTGATCTTTTTGTGATGGAGACCCTAGTCTTGCTGAATTTTTTATGAGATGTTTAGAGGGGACAATAAAATTGTTCACAATCTTGCTACGTTAGCATTCTCTTTTGGGTCTTCTTTGATCTGGAAGATCAAAGACGTCTTTCCAACCTCATTATTTCACTCATTCTCGGAGGAGAGTGATAGGTGATCTTGTGTTATTAGTTTTAGAAGAAAAAGAGGAGAAGGTGGAGAAAAAAAGATAAAAAGGGTATTTAGTTTGAAGTGTAGGTTTTGCTACATGGCTGGGTCAGGGTCATGTTTAGGGTCAGGGTCATGTCAATTCGGAGCCGCCCCCCACCCCCCGTTCAAAGGACACACCCAAATCCCTTCAACCACACAATTACCCAAAATTTTCTTTTTATCCCACAACACTAATTATTATTATTCTAATTAACCAATCATCATTCCATTAATCTTTTCACTTAATTTAAATACCAACATAACAACAACAAAACTAACTATCATCTTTAAAATAAAATTCATCATAATATTAGACGAAAATCGAGACCCAAAATAAAAATTGGACTTGAACACTGACACATTGTTCTAGGTCACAATTTCCATTCTTGAAAGAATTAGAATCATGGTTTGAATTAAAGCAGTGAAAAATTCGAACTCAAGATATCTTCATGTTTGACAAGTTCAACTTATTCAAAATAGACAAAAAATTTTATTTAGAGTGTGAACATCACAATGTAACTGTCTCATAATAATCATTAGATATAGACACAATACTCAACATGTCTGTTAATAATCCCTAGATATAAATCGTAGTTACTTTTTATCTCTACATTCAACTGTTAAAAAAATTATAACAACCACATTATAAGAGTCTCGCTAAATAATTTCTCAAACACAACCCATTTTGTTTACATACACTAATTACCAATGAAATGATAAGATGTCATAAAATATTAAAACGGCCTAATAATATATTTTCTAAAAATATTGATTATATATATTCTTGAAATCTCAAAGGTTTCCTTTTATATTGTGTTGACATGTGTGAAAGAAAAAGAAAGGGTCAGAAACGATTAAAGGTTTTTGGTAAATCTGGTACCTAGGATTACGATGGCTAACCGTTGTAGTTGTAGGTACACCATTATTATTATTATTATTTAAAAAAATATATATTTTTTATTTTATCTTTCTCAATAATTAAAAAAAGTAATAATAATAATAAGAAAAACCCTTATTTTTCTTCCTTGAAAGGTCTATATATACATATTTCCTAAACCCAAACACCATTTATCTTCCCTTCTTCCCATCTCATTATTTCTCTCATTTTTAATTTTTTTTATAATCTCCTGTTTTATTGGGTAAAGAATGATGGAGATGAAGGCTTCAATGAAATGAAATGAAATGGTCAGCCATTGTTTGCTATTGCTGCATCTTCAAGATTCACACAGGCTTTTCTGCCCTAATAAAACCCCTTGAGAATCTTGATGATGCTGCAGTGGCAATTAATGGCTTTCTTTCCCCTCCAAACCCCTTCAATTCTTCATTATTTATTTATCTACCCCTTTTTAGATCTCTTATATTTTATGTTCAATAACTATGTAATCTCTATGGTTTTTACATTTTTTTTTTTTCTGGATGGGAGGAGGTCCTTTCCTCCCAGAAATGTCTGTACTTGTTTAAGCAATTTGGGGTACCCTTTTCGAAAGAAAAAGATATAAATTATAACTATTATTTATGTGTTGCTTTTCAATTGGGTGGAGATTATGCTTTTTTTTTTTCTTTTTTTTTTTTTTTTAATTTTCATAGAGAATTGATATATAATTAATTATATCTATAATTTCTTCTTCCTATGTTGTATTTAATATTTTTGTGTATGTGGGCATTTTAGGGTTTGACCAAGTTCTTGAAGATAAAGAAGTAAAGAGATGAAGATAATTATGATGATGATGTTGTATGTGCAGAGTTGATAGATGTGGACCCAATTCAAAAAATGTTAAGTGATTTTTCCTCTTCAATCCCACTTATTATTGCAAATTTAATGTAAAAGGTCTTTCAATTTATTTCTTTTATCTTGCATTATTTCATTCATGCTCATTTGTTTATTCAATAACCACATTCCAATATTATATTCAGATGGACTAATTTACAATGTATTTTGTGAGAACTTTTTTATTGTTGTTGTTTGATAAGATATTATATAGATGTTATTAGATTTTTTTTAGATTGGTATATTTGATTTTCTTACAAATCAGCTTTTAATTAGGTTATTTTTTGCTTTAAGAAAAGGTTGTATTTTATACCCAATGGAAACGTTTTTCTCGGTCCTTTCCGGCAATGACCGACCACCTATTCGAATAAAAAATTAACTTTTTTCTTGTACATCCAAACTATCGACATTTTTGAGCTTGATGAAGACTGGGATAGTATATCTTTCACAAATCTTAAATCACACTTCATTAAATTACAGGGTTCAATTTTCACCCATTCGTCGTACTCAACTACAAAAAATACAAATCTATTTTATTTTATTTAAGTCCAGTTAATAAAACTTATATTAACTTTGACAACTAAAGTTGAACCTAGTTCATCTCTAGTTGAACTAAAAGAATAGAGTAAAAAAAAACATTAAAATTAACTTCTTTTTTTTTTCTCTCAGTTTCTGAGGAGTGTATTTTCAATGCAAAATATTGCCATGACCTGTAATTTTCAATGGAGAGAGATGGTGTTCTTTATAAACCTGATTCAATCTGTAATATTAATTTATCCAAATATAATGTCTACGAAGTAAGATTATTAGTTAGTTGTTATAGTAATATTTTCAAATCATGCTTGAAGACAGGGTAAAATAGAGTTCATTTCTTCATATTGATTATCTTTTTTTATATATTTAACTTAGGAGGGTTAACTCCCTTTTAGGAACCATTTCTTTGGTGGAAATTTAAGATTTTCTTTGCGTAAATTACATTAATACACTCACCCTCTCCTTTGGTCTAAACACATCGTTGGAACAGACCTGCAAGAGCCCTCGTACCAAATTGCTTCCCCTAAGTTGGTGGTATAGGATGCAATATCAGTGGCGTCTAAGAATTGGTATGGCCTTCGAGGTTCCAAAGTACTAGTACCAAGTTGAGCTCGATCTATTTCATTTTGGTGAAAGAATAATCGACTAGTCAACTTAGGACTTGAGGGCTTGACCCATGCAAGCTTCGAAACGTTTTTGGATTTGGATCTTGATTTGGACAACCCTAAAAAATATTTAATCTTTTACATATGATGTCAAAATTGGTTAATGATAAACTTTATTACATAATACTTAACAGTTTGGTAGAAATTAAGAGGGAAAGCCCCATCTAATTGAGAGTATCTAATTCTTGCTCAAATTAAAGAAAAAAAATGGCATGGATTTCAAGTTGTATTCTCTTAGATATTTGTTTCTCCTCTTAATTTCCACTAATTTAGTAAGTATTAATTATACTATGTAAAAATATTTCCCATTTGTTATAAGAAAAAAATTTAAAAGGCATGAACATTTGGGAGTAAAATCAAAGTTGAAATACGGCGACAAGAATGTCGATGTCTCAATTTATGAAAATGTCAATAGAAATTATATCAATAAAATGTTGATGTCGAGAGATATTTCTAAAAATATTATAAAAATATTTAAATTAATAAAAAAAAAAACCTATTTATCCTTATTAAACAAGTTAACATGTTTTAGCATTTTGTTGCTTATTCTTTTATGGTTCATGAATTTTTTTACGATCTAATAAAAATATCAATTCATCTCTATTGACGTTGAATTTCCGAAAGTATGAAAATATCAATAAAAATATGGAGGAGGAATAAAACATATGATTAGAACACAACTTGTATAAATCAGAAATCATATAGTGGGGGACCGTGGCCCTCTCTTGTGTACAGATGTAGGGACATTGGTCCCTGTTACTGTATGCATGCATGGCCTTTTTTTCTACCATTATTTTGACAAATATATAATCCAAAACACTTTCTTGTAATTAGGTGTTATATTGTATTGGAAAAAGAAACCCTTTGGGAAATAGTTGGAATGGGAAGAAAGGGTATAACATCATACTTTGGAAAAAAATTATTCAACCAAATTGATTTGATAAATTTGTAAGTTCTCTGATAATTATTGAATTTAAATTTGAAATATTTTTATTGTTTATCATTTTTGCTGTGAAAATTTTTCGATCACATTATGACAAGTTTTTTATACAAATGATCCAAATTTGATTGTAGTTATGTCAAATGACCCAAATTCGAAAAATAATGAAAATTAATTTTTTGTTTATGATGCAAAACACCAATCAACGCTAAATTCTCCTTAGAGCTCATTCACGGTTGTGAGTGTGAGGAATTGATTAGACTACGAACGTGATTTCCAGGGCACATCGCAAAATTTATAAAGTATATATAAATTCTCGTCCATTGTTAAAATTTTATAATCTTATGATTTTGTTCGAACGTGAAATCGTGTTTGAGGTCTCATCAATATGCAATGGGTGAGACCGATTGAATTTTGACAAAATATTAGAAGTGCAGTTGTTTCACATTGAAAAAATTCAAGGAAGTGATGGGCTTCAAATATTATAAAAGGAGCCTATGCTTTTGGTTTCAACTTGTCCTAATTAGATCACTAAGTTCAGTTGTGCTAACTCTAGTTAACTTTCTCTTTATGGATGTGATTGACTAAAAATTTTGAGAGAGTATTCTTGGGATTGAGAGAAGAATGATTCAATGTGATTACAATGATTTTTCATATAGTGAATTTTTTTTTTT